>NC_060124.1:148123546-148426576 GCF_021461395.2 Schistocerca americana
GCCGTCTGACGCTGATACTTATACGTAGGCGGCAGACGCATCTGGTTACAGGTACATGTGCACGGAGAGAGAGAAATCGTCAGACAGGCTGCTGTGTTCATGCGAATCTAACAGAGTGCTGACGTTCTTACCTTTCGTGGGAGCAAGAAGAGCGCCTATAGTCTCGTCTACATGTACCACTGAGTTCCCGCTTCTTGAGAGAGTGAACGTGGATTGTAGTTCACACGTACATCAACACACCTTTACATATTGCCTAGCGACACTACGTAGTACTTGTAATCCGACACGCATTTGCGTACTGCCGAGTGATACAACGCAAACGTTTGCAGTACAGTGATAGTGTTCCAGGATAGGATTGCAGGCGATTTGGCGTAACCTAATCAAGGTCGCGGCAACAGGCCTGTTGGAACCCTGCTGATGCCTGTAAGTGCCAGATGGTGCCAGGTCCTATGGTCATCAGCGACAGCTGTATCTGCTCGAGACAGGTCTTCGTATTCATCTCCTAGAGCAGTGAAAACAGTCAAAGGAAATACTTACCTGAAAAGTGTAAGTAGTGTAAGTGAGCAGGCAAAACAGAAATAGGTTGTCGGTAAACAAAATTAAAGCATTTTTTTTAATAAAAGGCACTTCATTTATTGGTAAGCCAATTCAACAATAGTTGTACGTTTTCTTAATAGTTCATAAAAGCATGTTGTCTGTAATTCTTCTGTAATTACTCGATAACAGGGCATTCTTGTGATTCCACATACTGGACAGACGCACATTTATAAATTTCTGGAAACGAGGACATCTTCTCACAGACTTTGACGTAAACGATGCTGTCTTCATGATCATGCATTCGGATAGATGATAAAAGATCTTCATAAGACACTCCTTCACCATCCCAGTGATTTGTGGGGTAAGACCGTGTCAACCAAGCCGATGTTTCTCAAGTTTTAGCAACGGCACGCAGCTAAACGGTTTGGACGAAGCAACGATTATGGAATGCCTAGTTAGTACTTGTCTAGTTTCAGAGAATGCAATGAATTCAACTTCTTGAAACAGAAATTGTCTGTACTTATTGTAATACCCTTTGTGTCTGCAACGATATTCACTCTTTCATGCATTATTGTATGATGCTCCACATGCTGTAGGATACCTCTACATTAATACACATTGTACAATTCCTGTTAGCGGCGTGTAGTTTATGAGATGATCGTGTAGTGTTAATGCGTACACTGCAGTGATCGCAAGGAATTTTTGCGATAATTCGCACCCTACTTTGAACAGTCTTCATCTTTCTTCTTTTCTTCTTTAGTCATAAGTCTTATAACCAGTTTCTGGCCGCGCGAAGGCCCAAAACGAATTACTTCCCTGTGTCATCCTCTTCATCTCAGAGTAATCGTTACATCCTACGAATTATTTGCTGCGTGTATTTGAGTCACTCATTGTTTCTTCGATGTACACATTGAACAGGGTGGGCCAAAAGCAAAATACTCTTTTTAATCCGAGCCTTCGGTCTTCATCTTTCAGTCTTATTGTTCCATCAGTGCTCATGTACGTTTATATAGCACACGTCTCCCTTATACCTTCCAACATTTTCCCGGAGTTTAGAAAATCTTGCGGCATTTCACATTGTCGTACGCTTTTTACGGGGTGAAAAACCCTATAAACCTGATTTTATTTTTCTTCAGACTTACTTCCATTATTAGCCGCTACGTCAGCATTTCCTTTCTTAAAGTGACACTATCATTTAGCAAATCCTAAATTTTCTTTTCCATTCTATTTCATATTATTTTTGCCAGCAACATGGATGCATGAGCTTATAAGATGATACTGCGATTATTTACGCACTTTTCTGCTCTGTCTATCCTTAGAAATGTGTGGATGATGTTTTCAGAAGGTTACCTGGTATATCACCAGTGTCGTATGTTCTACACATCGACGTGAATAGTCGTTTTGTTGCTGCTTCCGCACATGGTTTTAGAAAATCCGATGGAATGTTGTCTATTCTTTCCACCTTATTTGATGATGCGTTGTCCGATGCTTTATTTTAAATTCTGATTCTCATTTTAGATCCTCTGTGCCTTTCCTGTCGACTTCTGTTTCTTCTTCCATCACGTCATCAGACAAGTACTCCCCGTCGTAGAGGCATTCAATGTACTCTTTTCACCTGTCCGCTCTCTCTCTGCACTTAACAGTGGAATTCACGTTGCACACTTAATGATAACATCATTGCCTTTAATTTCACCAAAGTTTGTGTTGACTTTTCTATATGCTGATTCAGTCGTTCCGACAGTCATTTCATTTATATTTCTTCACAGTTCTCATGCAGCCATTCCGCCTTAGATTCCCTGCATTTCCTATCACTTCATCCATACGTGACTGGTATTATTATATTCGTGAAATCCTGAATTTACTTCTTCCATCGAACTAAATTATTTCTTGTGTTACTCGTGATTTCTTCGCAGTTACCTGCCTTGTACCTAAGCGTTTTCTTCCAAAATCCGTGAATTCCCTTTTTAGAGATGTACATTCCTCTTCCACAGAACTGCATACTGATTTATTCATTACTGCAGAATCTTTAGTAGCATCTCTTGATTGCTCTGGACTTCGCTATTTCACCTCCATCGTCACTGAATTTTCCTGATTAGTCTCTCAAACTTCATTATGCTGTACATCACTGCTACATTGCGTTCTGTGTCTGTATCTCCACACAACGCTTTTCCTTTGTTCAATCGTCCAATGGTTACACTCCTTACACCAAGCGAGGCGTCGTTTGGCATTTACCTGCGTGATGTGTGGCTTATGAGCAGCTGCTCGACCATGAAATCCAAGTTTTCTCACCTCCCGCCTAACTGTCATTGAACTTGCAGTGGATCATGATGCAGTTTGGAATTCCTGTGTGATGGTCTGGGCAGATGCCTACCTATTACACATTACGACGCTCTTCAAGTCTCGGCAATCTCTGTCAGTCAACAAACGAAGTCGGCCTATACGCTTTTGCGCTCTACGTGCTCCTTCACGTCTCCGCTTCACTATCACATCGGAAACAGTGGACCTAGGGATGTTCTCGAGTGTGGAAATCTCGCGTACAGACGTATGACACAAGCGGCATCCAATCACCTGACCACGTTCAAAGTCCGATAGTTCTGCTGAATACCCCATTTTGCTCTCTCACGATGTCTGATGACTACTGAGGTCGCTGATACGGAGTAAATGGCAGCAGGTGGCAGCACAGTGCACCTAATATGAAAAAAGTATGTTTTTGAGGTTGTCCGGATAATTTTGATCACACAGTGTACAATCAGTGGCACTTCGAAACAGAATCAGCTGCTGCTTAGCGTTCATAGTAAGATGATTACATTCTTAAAAGGATCCCATTACCATTATGAATGGAATACACACACTAAAGGAGTTACCTACCAATCTGTCTATGAACCATTCAACATTTTTAGGTCATTCAGACATCATGTCATTGCGGAGACATATGTCTTGAGAGTCAGTATAGCACTAACGTTTCTGGTGCAGTCTATTTCAGCTCCATTAAGTTCGTACCTTATTTCTTTAAACAGGAAAGTGAATGACTTGCATGTAAGGCATATTTTCTCTGGTGTTTCCGAAACCTTTATAGGTGTAAATGTCCTTTCCGCGTATAGAAAGAAAACTTGTGCTCCTTATGTGTTTCACATTCAGCTTCCGCTGGAAAGTAGTCTCCTGATGGCTGAGTTTAAGGTATTTACATTTAATACCTACTATTATGCTTCAGAAGATTATGTACCTTAACTCCCTTACCGAGAAAATCAACTATGTTTGCATTGTTTTGTATAATGTATAGCTCGATGTGGTCTATTGTCTGAACAATCACAGGAAGATGTATTGGTTTACTTGGAATCTCTACAGTTCCATAACCTAGACCCACCATACGAAGACCTACACATAAATTATGGACTCATCTGTCATTAGGGTACAAATTACTCATGATATTACATTCTTTACGAATCATACTGACTGGCAGTATGTCCTTGGGCTGATTGGACAAGTAAATTTTAGTATAATTATGCTTCGGCACTTGCCTCTTCGAGGAACCTATTACTGATCATGCAGAACCCTTACGGGTAAAGTACCCTGTCTCTTCTGTTGTTCTTATCTCGATTTTTAAACATATTAACGTTTGCATGTAACTCAAATCCTTCTAAAAATCGTTTTGTGTATGCATTTAAGTAGACAACCTCATAGGAGCCAGAATGTATTAACACAATTTCCTCAATATGTGATTTGTTATTTGCCTCAGTGACATTAGCTATGCTATTGTGTGTTTCCAGATCTATTAGTGGAACCCACCAAACCCTTGCTTAGATCTAAAGAAGGAAGGAAATTCACTTTTAATGTAGACAAAGCAAAGCAGCATTGTACTTTATCAATGTCTTTTCTTTATTTTTTATGTCTGACGTGTTTTCCAGCTTCATCAGTAAATATTTAGTCTGCAATGCAACCATCTGTCTTTTAGTATAAGCGATTACGTGCTCTTTGCATGCACCATGTAGGACTTCAGCTTCCTTACTGTAACGAACAAGACGCATTTTCGTCATCGTTCCAGATTAAGAAGAATTGTATCCAGGGATACGAAGTTCGACTAGTAGATTCCTGAGAATACCGTTCCCCCCTCTAGTGATATCTTTTCCGGTACTCATATCATGAGACTGGGTGGTTTGTGGTCTCCATTTCCTATTATATAGAAAATTGCAAGCGTTCAGACAGTTTTTGTGCTTCAATGAGAAGCCTAGCCACTTCATTAATGCCTCACTGTCTTATGACCCGTTCTGCGAACACATTCAGTTCCGAGCATCTGTCTACTTCCTCTTTGTAAAACTTCCCTGCAATTTGAAACCTCCTGGAAGATTAAAAGTATGTGCCGGGCCGAGACACGAACTCAGGACCTTTGCCTTTCGCGAGCAAATGCTCTACCAACTGAGTTACCAAGGCACGACTCATAAGCCGTCCTCACAGCTTCAATTCCGCCAGTACCTCGTCTCCTATGTTCCAGCTTTCACATAAGCTACTCTATGAAACTTTCAAGACTAGCACTCCTAGAGCATGTCGTGCATTTACAGTTTAAAAAAGGTAGGATTTGGACACACATTCCGGCAACTGGTGAATGTGCTCAGTGTGGGACGTGAGCACCTCTGGCATCAATATATGTCTGACAACGAAAAGGCATGCTGTGAATGACATCATCAATCTCATGCTGAGATAATAACGCTCATTCTTCCCGCAGAGCTGCTCTCAAGTGTTGTAGAGTGGTTGTTCTGTGCTGATGTGATGCAGCCTGCCCCCAATGTGCATTCCATATGTACTCTATGGGACTCAAATCGGGAAATAGAGCAGTTCACGTTTTCTGTGCACTATCTTTCGATTCGAGGTAAACATCAACCACCTGTGCTCTATGAGGGCGAGGATAATCGCCTATCTATATGACATCTGGGTCCACGGAACCTCGCAGTAGCCGCAAATGAGGGCCCAAGATCTCGTCAAGATACCTGACAGCAATTAAAAATTGTCATTTGAACCGTACAATTACATGAAGTGCTGTCAACATAATCCCTGACACGTCATTAGAGATCCTAGTCGATATCGGTCTCTTTCTACAATTTTCTGACCCAAAATCGTATTCCATGTTCCCTCCAGATGCGAATTCGTGGGGAATCACTCTCCACACCAAATCGGTACTCATTTGTGAAGAGAACGTTGGCCCACTTTTCGACCATCCAGGTGACATGCTGACGACTCCACTCTAGACGTTTCCTTTTGTGAAGATGAGTGAGTCATAGATAAGCAGACAGCAGTTCTCCGACAGTAAAGATCACTTCCGAAGCGATATGTAACCGTTTGCCTAGATACAGCAGGTCCAGTGGATGCTGCGAGGTCAGATACCACTTGCCGTGAAGTACTAAGGCGGTACCATCGTGCACTTACAGCCAAATGTCGGTCCTCCTTTCTATTGTCACACATGGTCGACCCTACGCTAGTCTTCGGATTTCAGTTTTGGTTTCTATGAAACGTCAGAACATCCTATAAACCACAGAACGATTCCCTTTAAGACATCGGACTGTCCGTTTCCATTCTTCCTATGGCCCTCTATCATTGAGAGTCTCGTAGGCTTCTTCTCGATGCCACACTGCACCGTCTGTGACTGTATAGAGCGCGACTGTGGATGTGGGACCACCTGGCGAACATTAGCCAGTTTCATAGGTGCCATGACGTCAAAGTTGGTGTGTTTACCCAGTGACAGAAATGCCATCTGCCGTGTAGAACACGATCGTACGGACAACTCTTGACAGTCTGTATAATTATATCGTGAATTAGACGCATGGTGAGGAAATATGCGTTTATCAGTTGCGTTTTGGACACCAGTGTATTTATTCTTCGACATACCTCCAGATTGCTGTGACCACCGGTATTTTACATGACATTATACTAATGATTTAAGCCATAATTACCTGCACCACCTAACTTCCAAGTAAATTCTCGTAACAAATACTAGGATACCAGTTAACAGTACCAGAAAGCTGCTTCAATCACTTCCGCAGCACTGCAAATGGAAGTCGCATGCACTTCACCATCAGCGCTCCCATGATGAAATGACGTGGACGAAATGGAAATACACAAAATTAAATATAAAACTTTCAACGAAGCTGCTAAGGTTCAGTGACCGTGTCAGAATTATATTGGAACAAAGAAACCCTCGGTCACAAATATTAAGTCAAAATCGACCTGGTTTCGACGCTACTATGATACTTTTGATCACACAGTGTATCTTTCCAATACCGAGATGATTAGAACTGTCCGCCCCCGGTAGCTGATGAATTCGAGAAAATACTTAAATATCGGAATCACAATAAGAAATATGGTAACATGCTCCGAATCGTCTTCAACAGAATGGGTATAGGTTAGGAACTGGATTCCTAGTAGAGAGGGAATTGGTTGGGTTACGTTCCCGACCCTAACCTCACCTGCAAGTCACACATGAAAAATAAATCAGTAGTACAGCAGATACAAGAATATGACGGCAAACATCTGGCGTCTGATATAAAGGAAGATCTAGAACTCCCTAAGGATGTGCTTAAAAGGCTGGAACTAACAAAATTTACGAGGCAGTGAAGGACTTCGCGACGTCGCTGTTCGGGACTGCTCTTCTGTCCACGTAATTTACCCTGGAAGGAACTCACATCAAGGATTTACTGAATTATTAATTTGGGTCGGGGGAATGGTGATGAGGAACCTCAGACTGCAGAAGAAGGAAATGTGCATGTTGAACTGCCACTAGTTGAAGGTGACAGTGAAGGTGCTAAACTGTGCTACTTCTGAAGACTCATTTTTTGAATGCTGTAATTTATGACTGCAATTATCTGTCACCTTATTTATGTCATTTCATTGTAGCCATTTTTGTTACTGTGGAATAAAATAAAAGTTCAAACCTTGAAAAAAAAAAAGCGGTCAGCGCAACAGAACATCAATCCTAAGGGCCCGGGTTTGATTCCCCGCTTGGTCAGAGATTTTCTCCGCTCAGGGACTGGGTGTTGTGTTGTCCTAATCATCATCATCTTCTCATCCCCATCGACGCACAAGTTGCAGAAGTGGCGTCAAATGAAAGACTTGCACCTGGCGAACGGTCTACCGACGGGAGGCCCTAGTCACACGACATTTTAGCGAGAACGTTTGGAGTTACGTAGCTGTATTCTGAAGAACTCGCCATCTTTTCGTATTCTATGATCTGGTACTCGTAATAGCTTATTTAGTTACAAGACATATCGCTTTCAAAATCAGATTCATGTATTTCGCTCAGAGTATAACTCTTTATGTAGGATGTTTAGTTTCGTTTCTTCGTCAGAAACAGTTAATGTACGTTAAGATTTTCCATTCATTATTTAACTAAACAATTAGCACAATATTAACCTCGAAATCAGAAAAGTTAAAGCAGACGGTTTTACAGGTGTCTTTGACATATAGTTCCTGAATCTATGACTATTTCTGTTTCTACATCTACATCTACATCTATACTCCGCGAGCCACCTTACGGTGTGTGGCGGAGGGTACTTATTGTACCACTATCTGATCCCCCCTTCCCTGTTCCATTCACGAATTGTGCGTGGGAAGAACGACTGCTTGTAAGTCTCCGTATTTGCTCTAATTTCTCGGATCTTTTCGTTGTGATCATTACGCGAGATATATGTGGGCGGTAGTAATATGTTGCCCATCTCTTCCCGGAATGTGCTCTCTCGTAATTTCGATAACAAACCTCTCCGTATTGCGTAACGCCTTTCTTGAAGTGTCCGCCACTGGAGCTTGTTCAGCATCTCCGTAACGCTCTCGCGCTGACTAAATGTCCCCATGACGAATCGCGCTGCTTTTCGCTGGATCATGTCTATCTCTTCTATTAATCCAACCTGGTAAGGGTCCCATACTGATGAGCAATACTCAAGAATCGGACGAACAAGCGTTTTGTAAGCTACTTCTTTCGTCGATGAGTCACATTTTCTTAGAATTCTTCCTATGAATCTCAACCTGGCGCCTGCTTTTCCCACTATTTGCTTTATGTGATCATTCCACTTCAGATCGCTCCGGATAGTAACTCCTAAGTATTTTACGGTCGTTACCGCTTCCAATGATTTACCACCTAAGGCATAATCGTACTGGAATGGATTTCTGCCCCTATGTATGCGCATTATATTACATTTATCTACGTTTAGGGAAAGCTGCCAGCTGTCGCACCATGCATTAATCCTCTGCAGGTCCTCCTGGAGTACGTACGAGTCTTCTGATGTTGCTACTTTCTTGTAGACAACCGTGTCATCTGCAAATAGCCTCACGGAGCTACCGATGTTGTCAACTAAGTCATTTGTGTATATTGTAAACAATAAAGGTCCTATCACGCTTCCCTGCGGTACTCCCGAAATTACCTCTACATCTGCAGATTTTGAACCGTTAAGAATGACATGTTGTGTTCTTTCTTCTAGGAAATCCTGGATCCAATCACAAACCTGGTCCGATATTCCGTAAGCTCGCATTTTTTTCACTAAACGTAAGTGCGGAACCGTATCAAATGCCTTCCTGAAGTCCAGGAATACGGCATCAATCTGCTCGCCAGTGTCTACGGCACTGTGAATTTCTTGGGCAAATAGGGCGAGCTGAGTTTCACATGATCTCTGTTTGCGGAATCCATGTTGGTTATGATGAAGGAGATTTGTATTATCTAAGAACGTCATAATACGAGAACACAAAACATGTTCCATTATTCTACAACAGATTGACGTAAGCGAAATAGGCCTATAATTATTCGCATCTGATTTATGACCCTTCTTGAAAATGGGAACGACCTGCGCTTTCTTCCAGTCGCTAGGTACTTTACGTTCTTCCAGCGATCTACGATAAATTGCTGATAGAAAGGGGGCAAGTTCTTTAGCATAATCACTGTAGAATCTTAAGGGTATCTCGTCTGGTCCGGATGCTTTTCCGCTACTAAGTGATAGCAGTTGTTTTTCAATTCCGATATCGTTTATTTCAATATTTTCCATTTTGGCGTCCGTGCGACGGCTGAAGTCAGGGACCGTGTTACGATTTTCCGCAGTGAAACAGTTTCGGAACACTGAATTCAGTATTTCTGCCTTTCTTCGGTCGTCCTCTGTTTCGGTGCCATCGTGGTCAACGAGTGACTGAATAGGGGATTTAGATCCGCTTACCGATTTTACATATGACCAAAGCTTTTTAGGGTTCTTGTTTAGATTGTTTGCCAATGTTTTATGTTCGAATTCGTTGAATGCTTCTCTCATTGCTCTCTTTACGCTCTTTTTCGCTTCGTTCAGCTTTTCCTTATCAGCTATGATTCGACTACTCTTAAACCTATGATGAAGCTTTCTTTGTTTCCGTAGTACCTTTCGTACATGATTGTTATACCACGGTGGATCTTTCCCCTCGCTTTGGACCTTAGTCGGTACGAACTTATCTAAGGCGTACTGGACGATGTTCCTGAATTTTTTCCATTTTTGTTCCACATCCTCTTCCTCAGAAATGAACGTTTGATGGTGGTCACTCAGATATTCTGCGATTTGTGCCCTATCACTCTTGTTAAGCAAATATATTTTCCTTCCTTTCTTGGCATTTCTTATTACACTTGTAGTCATTGATGCAACCACTGACTTATGATCACTGACACCCTCTTCTACATTCACGGAGTCGAAAAGTTCCGGTCTATTTGTTGCTATGAGGTCTAAAACGTTAGCTTCACGAGTTGGTTCTCTAACTATCTGCTCGAAGTAATTCTCGGACAAGGCAGTCAGGATAATGTCACAAGAGTCAATGTCCCTGGCTCCAGTTCTGATTGTGTGACTATCCCATTCTATACCTGGTAGATTGAAGTCTCCCCCTATTACAATAGTATGATCACGAAACTTCTTCACGACGTTCTGCAGGTTCTCTCTGAGGCGCTCAACTACTACGGTTGCTGATGCAGGTGGTCTATAGAAGCATCCGACTATCATATCTGACCCACCTTTGATACTTAACTTAACCCAGATTATTTCACATTCGCATTCGCTAATAACTTCACTGGATATTATTGAATTCTTTACTGCTATAAATACTCCTCCACCATTGGCGTTTATCCTATCCTTGCGGTATATATTCCATTCTGTGTCTAGGATTTCGTTACTGTTCACTTCCGGTTTTAACCAACTTTCCGTTCCTAATACTATATGCGCACTATTTCCTTCAATAAGAGATACTAATTCAGGGACCTTTCCCTGGATACTCCTGCAGTTTACCAATATTACGTTGACTTTTCCTGTTTTTGGTCTCTGAGGACGGACGTTCTTTATCAACGATGATAATGTCCTCTCTGGTAAGCCGTCAGGTATTTTATCGTTTCGCCCAAGGGGGGGGGGGGGGGTCCCTCTAACCTACAAAAAACCCCGTGTGCACGCAACACGTACTCTGCTACCCTAGTAGCTGCTTCCGGTGTGTAGTGCACGCCTGACCTGTCTAGGGGGGCCCTACAGTTCTCCACCCAATAACGGAGGTCGATGAATTTGCAACCATTATAGTCGCAGATTCGTCTGAGCCTCTGGTTTAGACCCTCCACACGGCTCCAAACCAGAGGACCGCGATCGACTCTGGGCACTATGCTGCAGATATTAAGCTCAGCTTGCACTCCGCGTGCGATGCTGGTTGTCTTCACCAAATCAGCCAGCCGCCGGAAGGAACCAAGGATGGCCTCAGAACCCAAGCGGCAGGCGTCATTCGTTCCGACATGTGCTACTATCTGCAGCCGGTCACACCCAGTGCGTTCAATAGCTGCCGGAAGGGCCTCCTCCACATTACGGACGAGACCCCCCAGCAAGCACACCGAGTGCACACTGGCATTCTTCCCCGACCTACCCGCTATTTTCCTAAGGGGCTCCATAACCCATCTAACGTTGTAGCTCCCTATAACTAATAGGCCCGCCCTCTGTGACTGTCGGGACCTTGCCGGAGAATCGGCCACTGGCCCAACAGGCGAGGCATCCTGTGGTGGCTCGGAAAAGATGTCATCACCACTAGGAAGCACCCCGTACCTGTTGGAAAGGGGTAAGGCAGCTGCCACGCGGCCAGATCCCACCTTCGCCTTTCGGCCAGGCACGCGCGAGCCCACCACTGTCCGCCATTCACCCTGGAGTGATGGCTGACCGGTAAGATGCTCACTGCCGGAAGACGCAGCGGCATCAGGGGTTCCATGTGATTCCAAGGCCACCGAAGTAGGCATAGGTCTCACCACAGTTGCCCCAACGCCACTACGAGCCGACGCCTGCGCCTCGAGCTCGATGAGCCTAACAGACAAAGCCTCCACCTGCCCCCGAAGAGTGGCCAATTCTCCTTGCGTCCGCTCACAACAACCACAGTCCCTACACATGACTATGTTTACCCTACTCTATACGGTGACAAATTCCCAAGATAATCTTCTGATGAGCTACTCTGATAATCAAGAAACACTCACTGAAATACGAGACGCGAAAACTACGCTAGGTTTTCCCAGAAAAATTATTTAAAAGCTAAGCGCAGCAAATAAGTACAAAAACGCTTTATACAAACAGTACTCGCTGCTGCTGGTGCTCTCGCTCTGGCTGTCACAAGACAACTGCTGATTCAAGTGACTAGTGGCTAACGGCCGCGAAACAAACAAAAGACGGTTTTAGGGCGCTTTCTGTTCTAAACGATCAAGAAAACACTAAGAAATCTAACACGAAAACTACGTAAAGTTTTATCAAGAACTGTTAGTTACTATGCAGTGCAGATAAACACAAATAGAATCCCTTCCTTAGTGGAAGGTCGTAAACAAAATGCAAAATAAACGCTCTATACAAACAGTACTCGCTGCTGCTGGTGCTACCGTTCTGGCTGTCACAAGACAACTGCTGATTAAAGTGACTAGTGGCTAACGGCCGCGAAACAAACAAAAGACGGTTTTAGGGCGCTTTCTGTTCTAAACGATCAAGTAAACACTAAGAAATCTAACACGAAAACTACGTAAAGTTTTATCAAGAACTGTTAGTTACTATGCAGAGCAGATAAACACAAATAGAATCCCTTCCTTAGTGGAAGGTCGTAAACAAAATGCAAAATAAACGCTTTATACAAACAGTACTCGCTGCTGCTGGTGCTCTCGCTCTGGCTGTCACAAGACAACTGCTGATTCAAGTGACTAGTGGCTAACGGCCGCGAAACAAACAAAAGACGGTTTTAGGGCGCTTTCTGTTCTAAACGATCAAGAAAACACTAAGTAATCTAACACGAAAACTACGTAAAGTTTTATCAAGAACTGTTAGTTACTATGCAGAGCAGTTTCATGTTAATGTTCCAATAGCATGTAGGGAAAATAAAACACAAGTAATGTAGCAGGTCGACGGGGAAAAAACGTCAATCTCAAAAGTACAACCTGTCTTAAAGCGATTTCCTCCCTTTACAAATACGGAGTTTCAGTTTTCTCTACCTATCGATACTAAAGCTTTCATCGTGACGTTTCCCATCACCAGCGAATTCGTCAAAATATGAAAGGTTGTCGTGGTTACAAATATGGAATTGGGAAAAATCAGAAAACTGTTACAAGAAATTAGTTACAAAAGCTGAAACAGTGGAACAATTTGTTTCATAGAGTTTAAAAAATGTAATTGCGACTGTGTCTACAACTACTGATTACTCTAGCCTTTACAGGAGCGATTGCGTGCCTCTGGTACAGAGCCGAGTCGAGGGTCTGAATCAGAGGCTCAGACGGTTCTGCGAAAGTGTAGGCTGCAAATTCCTCGACTTGCATCAAAGGGTGGTTGGGTTTCGGGTTCCGCTGAATAGGTCAGGTGTTCACTTTACGCAGGAGGCGGTTACACGGGTCGCAGGGGCTGTGTGGCGTGGACTCAGCGGTTTTTTAGGTAGAGGGTCTCGGGAAAACAAAGAAGGGCTTCAGACACAAAGGGTGCAGGCTGAATGCAGGAAGAAAGTAGATACAGAAACCATCGGTATAACAGTTATAAATTGCCGTATCTCTTTTGAGAAAGTATCACAGCTCCAACCGCTAATAGAAGGCACTGATGCTATAAACGTTATAGGCTCTGAAAGCTGGCTAAAGCCAGAGATAAGCTCGGCCGAAACTTTTGCGAAGAACCTAACGTTCCAAAAGGATAGGATAAACATGGTTGGCGGTGGCGTGTTTGTTGCTATTAAATGTAGTTTATCTCGCCGCAAAACTGAAGTAGATAGTTCCTGTGAGTTAGTATTGGCAGGAGTGATTGCTGGCAACCGGAAAATAATAATAATTGGACCATTTTACCAACCTCCCAAATCAGATGATAAAGTTGCTGAAAGGTTCAAAGTAAACTTGAGTTTGATTTAAAAACACGTACCCGACTCATACGATTATAGTTGGTCGTGATTTTAATTTATATTGGCGAAAATACATGTTTAATTCCGGAAGGACGCATAAACATCATCCTAAATTGCGCTAAACGCATTCTCTGAAAGTTATTTCGAGCACTTAGTTTATGAGCCCACGCGAAAAGTAAACGGTCGTGAAAACACACTTGACCTCTTAGCAACAAATAATCCTGAGTTAATAACGAACATCAAAACCTATACAGGCATTAGTGAACACATGGCTGTCGTAGCGAGGCTCAATATTGTTAACACCCAAACCCTCCAAAAATAAACGATAAATATACCTATTCAAAAAAGTAGATAAAGATTCACTAGAAGCCTTCGTGAGAAACAATCTCCAATCCTTCCAAATTGATAATATAAGTGTAGACCAGGTGTAGCTTAAATTCAAAGAAATAGTATCGGCACCACTTGAGAGATTAATATCAAATAAATAAACAAATGACGGAGATGAGCCTCCTCGGTACACAAAACGGGTCATAACACCGCTGCAGAAATAAAAAAACAGACAATCCAAATTTAAATAGCCGCAAAATCTCCAAGGTTTGCGATCTTTTACAGAAGTTAGAAATTTAACGGGGACTTCAATGAGAGATGCTTATAATATATTCCACAATTAACCTTTGTCTCGAATTTCGGTAGAAAATCCCGAGAGATTCTGGTCGAATGTGAAGTATGTTAGCGGCAAGAAACAACCAGTACCGTCTGTGCGATAGCTAAGGACATACAGACAGTGCTGCCGAAGCATAGTTACTTAAACATAGCCTTCCGAAATCTCTTCACAAAAGACAACTAAGTAAATATTGCAACATTCAAACTAAGAACAGCTGCCAACATGAGTAACGTAGAAGTAAATATCCTCGGAGTAATAAAGCCACTTAAATCACTTAATAAAAGAAAGTCTTCTGGTCCAGACTGTTTACCAATTAGATTCTTTCCAGAGTATTCTGATGCATTAGCTCCATAGTTAACAATCATCTACAACTGCTCGTTCGACGAAAGATCCGTACCTAAAGACTGGAAAGTTACACAGGTCGCAACAATATTCATTAAAGGTAGTACGAGTAATTCACATAATTACAGGCCCATATCATTAACGTCGATATGCAACAGGATTCTGTAACATATATTGTGTTCAACATTATGAATTACCTCGAAGGAAACGGTCTATTGACACACAGTCAACATGCGTCTAGAAAACATCGTTCTTGTGAAACACAACTAGCTCTTTATTCGCATGAAGTTTTGAGTGCTATTGACAAAAGATTTCCGATTGATTCCATATTTATGGATTTCCGGAAAGTTTTTGACACTGTACCATACAAGCGGCTCGTAGCTTGTAGTGAAATTGCATGACTCTGGAATTTCGGAACAGTTATGTGAGTGGGTTTGTGATTTCCTTCCGGCCGAAGTGGCCGAGTGGTTCTAGGCGCTACAGTTTGGAACGGCGCAACCGCTACAGTCGCAGGTTCGAATCCATCCACGGACATGAATGTGTGTGATGTCCTCAGATTAGTTAGGTTTAAGTAGTTCTAAGTTTTGGGGACTGATGACCTCAGAAGTTAAGTCCCATAGTGCTCACAACCATTTGCCCTTTGTGATTTCCTGTCAGAGAGGCCACAGTTCGCAGTAACTGAGGGAAAGCCATCGAGTAAAACAGAAGTGATTTCTGGCGTTCCCCAGAGTAGTGTTATAGGCTCTTTGTTGTTCCTTATCTATACAAACGATTTGCGAGACGATCTGAGCTGCCCTCTTAGATTGTTTGCAGATGTCGCTGTCGTTTATCGACTAATAAAGTCATCAGAAAATCAAAAGTAATTGGAAACCGACTAAGAATAGATATCTGAATGGTGCTCAGCTTGGCAGTTAACCCTAAATAACGAAAATTTTGAGGGCTCCACATGAGTGTTAAAAGGAATCCGTTAAACATCGTTAACCTGATAAATCAGTCAAATCTAAAAGCCGTAAATTAAACTAAATACCTGGGAATTACTATTACTAACAACTTAATTTGAAAGGAACACATAGAATATGTTGTGGGAAGGCTAATCAAGGACGGCGTTTTGTTGGCTAGACTCGTAAAAAATATAACAGTCCTACTAAGGGGACTGCCTAAACTACGCTTGTCCGTCCCCTTTTAGAATACTTTTGCACGGTGTGGGATCTGCTTTTCACGGTTTGGGATCTGATTTGCAGATTATCCATGTAGATGTAGATGTAGGTGGTAAAGGGTTCAACGAACCAACGTCAAGTTGTTTCACAACCGTTCCAATCTTATACAGCGATTGGTAGAAAAGAACACTTAAATCTTTTCGTGCAAGCTCTGATTACTTCTACTTTTTATGATGATCATTTCACTATATGTCGCCAACATAATATTTTCACAATTGGAGGAATAAGTTTGTGGTTGTAATTTCGTGAGGGGATCAGGCCGCAACAGAAAACTTCTTTGTTTTATTAACTGCCACCCTGTTTCGCGACAGTATAAAACGAGCTGACCTTCTTTGAGCTAAGGCTATTCTAAGCAAAATAACGTTCAACGTCTGTTCGATTGCACCACGTTTTGGTTCAGTAGGATTTGTACATGTAGGATTTGTACATGAACCTCAGTTAAAGGCATTTTGCCTGTTATTAAAGAAAACACAGATTTTCTCCATTTTCATATTTTCAGGAAATTCCGCAAAGCATTAATTGGAATTTTAGATCTACATATTTTTAATGTGAGTTGTGATGGCCTTGAAGTGTCACTTTAAATTGCTCTTACAAAGAAATGGTTGGCATGAGAAGCATACCAGTCTTGTACAGAACTGGTCAGTGTCTTGCATTGTCTCATTAAACAAATGTTTTGCACAGACTTCCTGATCAGAAGAGAATGATGGGTGGGAGGGGCAACCTTTACTTTTCAGAATAGCTATAGCTATAGCTGAAAATTAGTCTGACAAACATACAACTTATTATCCGTATTGTCGCAGCGGAACTGAATATCAGTTTATTGCTCTTCTTCAGTATACGTATTCATGGATTCTGAATATTGATAATTACACGTTTCAGGAACTGTTGTACGGTGAATGTCTTGTGATTAAGCTTCGACAAATGTGTAACCCTCCTGAAGTCAGTTTCAAAAGTAGTCTATCATTTTTGATTAAGTCTCACTTCTTGGTGCAGGTAATGCTTCCGAAATGTAAACGTAGTTTACCACTAATTTACATCAAATATATACACTTCTCTTCATTTTAATGAAATTATCTCACTCTCTTCCTGTTTTGTGCAGATTTCAAATAAAGCACTGACCATGGAAGTGTACCTAGATTGCCTGTCGCTGTACTACACATACAGTTCTGTATTGAAAGAGCTGAATCGTGTGTGTAAATGATATCCACAAGAGAGGTCGATTCGCTTGGAGGGGTGACCTAGCATTAACTACCGCATACGCGCTTCGAACCTCTCATGAGCCGAGCTTCACACCACGCCAGAATTCCTCCTTTGTTATTCCCCATCGCATTGGGTGTGTAGCCATTGGGGATTATAGCGACCCATCCAAACCATTGCATATTTCTCTGAGTTTCGTCTGACACTCGAAGGACACAGACCCATCCTAAATCCTTTCACAATCTGGAACATACCTCTGCACAGTCCATCGAACCACAAACTCACTCAGTGTGTCAGCTGATAAACGCCAAACTTTGTTGGTAAATGTCTGATGCAACCATATTTGGTAAAACTAAAGGTTCAGTGTTATCCAAACTACACAATATACATGAATTAAAAATTACGCAGTCATCACCACCACTTTACAACTCATTATAAGCTGATCAAAATTAACAGCAAGGGAAACAAAGCGAGGCGTTGCAGTCACCGAAAAATATGAATAAAGCGGTAGATCGACCGCTTGCTTTTAAAGACGTGTTGTTACACAATTGTCCAGGCACTTTCCTGTAACTATTCTCCGTTACAAATATTTATGTAAATACGTCATCTAAAAAATAAACCTAGATAATTCCTTTAAATTTCGTAATTAAAAAAAATTAGAAGTCTGATAGTGAAATTTGTAATTAAAAATTAGTTAGCGTACTCCTGGAATTTACGTGTACTTTTGTATTGAATTACACTGGACACTTGGCATCTTAACAGGCTAGTAACGCAATACGTATGGTTGGTGAGGCTCTGTGGTACAGCCAAGAGCGGTCATCCCTCATTAGTTTGTATCTCAGGCAAATTTGTCAACAATGAAATATCGCACGACATGATGCGGGCAGTTGCGTAGCAACATTGCGATTCTGAATCGTGCTGCGTAAACATATTATCTGTGCTTACGTGCTTTTTGTCGAGTTATTCGTTGTGCTATAGTTCTCCATCTCAGCGCCACAAGCTTCTCAACTGAATATCTGCGTCGCTTGCCGAAAACCGTCTTCAAATAGAAGAACTTGAAAAGGCACTGTTTGGTGGGACGCTGAACGGAACCGTAAGTAACCAGTCAACATCTTGTTTACGCGAATTAACATCATTTGCTATCGATGTCGTTGAAATAGGATGATAAAGTTTGACACACATCAGATAAGAAGCAGGAAACAATTATTTTCAAAAAAATCAACTTTTAATATACTATGTTTCTAAATCGGAGTAAGAAGTATAAATTAATTGTTCACATCCACGTGCGGGATCGTATTTTCTTAGAGATAGTACTGAAAAACTATGAACGTACTTGTAATATCTAAATTGAAGAACGTGGAACGCATGCAAGAAGTAATTAATTCTTGAACTCTTTAATGTGCTGCGCACTGTCCACGTATTTAGTTTTAAACCTTACAAGTATCTTTCATAGCAATCAAAAATTCACAATCAAATGTTTTGCTGTATTATGTGTAAGGGCTTAAGCTTCTGTACGGAACTAGGGACACTTACAGTTTTTTTCTGATTTAAGATGCGTGGCATAGTAAAAATTGATTTGTAGTTAAATATCTATTCTCACTGGACTATCGTTAGTCACAAGGACTTCAGAGCTTTACTCATCTACATCTGCAGCTGCATCTACACCTATATTGTTTGGTGGAGTGGAGGGCGCGATTCATGACTCTCTGTGAACGACCCCGAACCCTTGAATACCCACCTGATAACTGATCCTTCTGTGGGGCCTTTACTCTCATCCGCGAAGGAATGTAATGTCAATGAAATCCAAGTTTGACATCTCTTAAAGAAAGGGCTGCGAGAATCTTTCTGATGGTCGATGTAGATTCTTCTAAGGAAACGTTTCGATCCGTTTATTCCTGGCTTTTGCTCTAAATAACTGGAACTTCTATATTATATTTTCTGTAAATGTTAGTGCTTATTCACCAGCGCCCAAGCACATCGTATCTATGAGAGAAAGGAACGATCTTTCCCTCGTGAGTGAATTCTTACACGGAGAGACTTGGCAAGAACGGATGTTGAACTTTTGGACATTTTCTATCAACTAAGTAGCACAATGCATCGAGCTGATTGGGACAAGATCGCCAGCATCACTCATACGAGCAAGCAGAACGAATTAGAGTGCTGCACTGAACGACAGATGATAAAGTTTGAACGATGCCGGAAGCAGACAGACAAGGCGATTCCCGACGTGTCACGCACAGTGGTCAAACTCACTGAAAGGCAATTGACCGAAGAAGAAGTGTCTGCTCTTCAAAAACGAGGGAGTTCTAAATGTGTACATAAATGATTTAAAATTACCACAAGCGACAATAAGCATTCGCAATATCTGTCTCTAAATAACATAATCATTTAATTTTATATACGGTTATGACATCTTGCCACTAAATATAATCGATTTATTGTAAGCGGTTCGAAACTAAACACGCTAATATCCATGATTAATATATGACGTCGACGGGCAAAGCCGATGAGTTAAATCCTATTCTTCAGTTGGCCCATGCTAGCAGCACGTCTCAGATTTCGCATGATTTCTAGTGACATTTTGCACAGAAATAATACTGCTACCATATACCGTAACCCAGTAATGGCTTGTAGGCAATTTCATTTATAGATGCACTTCAAAGAAACGAAAGTCATGCTTTCACCTTCCCTAATACTGATATATAGATACGGTCACATTGCGTTTTTATTTTTGTACTACCCTAAATATTTATACTACTATGTGGCGACACGTGCTCAGTATGTTCAGAACTATTCTTGTGTAAACAGAGAATGTGATTATTTATCTTTGTTATAGGCACCATTACGTTTATCCGTAATTAAACATAACGATTATCTATTTTACCATAAATTTTCAGTACCTGTATAGAATTGTTGAACGCCGGTATTTTTCTGCAAGAAAGAAAATCTTCGGCTAACATTCTTGTGCTGCTTCTGATCCTATCGTACTGGTATACCGAGACCGTTAGAGGTCTTACTACGCTTTCTTGGCGATCACTCGATGCGGCTTTCGTTTCGGTGGAACTTTCGCCAGCCAGTAGAACACGCAACGCTCTGTTAGTCCCGGCAAACACAAGTTATGGCCCCAGTGCAAGACTTTTCGTTATCTTTCATTTTACAATCTCAACTTAAAGTTACCTCATCCAATACAGATAGCTATAGATTTTTTTCCGTAGAAAATGAATACGCATCATTCACTATCTTTCCTCATATTCATATTTTCTCGACATTGTTTTCATTGTCGGCATTATTGTGATTTACGTGAATATCAACACCGAATATCTGCCTGCATTTGCACGTATATTTTGCAGGCATATTCTTACGAATCCCAGAGTTATAGCCGTTTGAGAGCTTTTTTATAGCCTTAACCGCACCAGATGTATCAGTCAGTGGAAGCAGGGATGAGTGTCTAGAGTAAAAACTAGACACTTTCAGAATCAGTTTCAATAGAAGCATGTTCAGTTCCATCAATCTGACGATGTGAGCAACGCATGGTCTCTATTTCACTTCAATTGAAGGTTGTTTCACCAACCCACAGTGTAAATTCAGAAATCGAAAGACACGTGCTACTACACTTGAATTCATCTCATGTATTCTAGAACCGAAATATTCTATGAGACATTAGTATTGTTCCACTGTCTCCTTCTACGTTCACAAATGATGTGATCAGAGCTATTTGGTAGCTTCAGGAAGTAATGAAGTCTAAGCGAGCTCGGCTATTGGACCTATAGTATGCTGACTACTTCAGAAAGTCACCAACTAATTAGCAGAAGCACAAGACAACAGAAAGCCAAACTGTGTACACCAACTATTCTGCGGTAGAGCTGAACAACGATGTGACAGCAAAACACCACTTCTTTTTGAGATTAATGACTACATTTTTCTCCTAATGAAGCTGATCTAAAGCCCCTAAATAAATAAATAATTTTGAGTTAATGATAATTTGAACCCATCTACAGCTGTATGAAGCAGATGTGACTCAAACTCACCTCTACCTCAATCTACTATTCCTTCTCATCCTTAGTACAAGGTAACCACCGCGGCGGTGGTTGTCATTCGATATAAAGAGTGGCACTGGTTGTTGGACGCTTGGTACTTTTGCTCCCTTTCTTTGGGAGCCGTTTCCGAGAAAAAGACTGGTAGCCTATTTTCATGCAGATGCGGCATGAAACTGGAAGGAGATTATTGTGTGGGAATATGGAGGAAGGGCACATAGAAGTAACCAACAAGAAAAGTACCACATGTGTAACTAATAGCATTCTGTTTTACATCTCATGTAATGATGAAAAATTGTTACTCTATGAACAGTGAAACCCGTCACTCTTACGTGATGTATCTAACACCAATCAGAAAGATGTTTGTGTTTCTCTTCTACTAACCGTAATAAGTCCACCCAATGTCCCTGAAATTGAATGAGTCTGAGTGTTATCTTTCTACTACCTAAAAACATTAGTAAGACTTTATTAGTTATTTGTGAACAAATACTTACATTTCGGAAAAAATCATTCATTATCAGAGATGGAGACGTTTCCAGTAATTTCATCTGCATATTGTCAATATGTTCTAATTCCTAACTTCATGACTGCCCAGCCGCCAACAGTGGACACGCTGTCGTTCTAATATATTAACGTTTTAACTCTGGTCCATACTTGAAATTATTATTTATTTTTCTTCGCAGATGTTCCGCAGGCTTTTGGGCGCGTTCTGCCTCCGCTTTAGGACGGAGTCAGATGATGAGTCTTTCGAAGACTTGATAGATGAAGATTTAATTGGAAAGCCAGAGGTGAGAACCATCGAGATTTATTGAAAAAAGAGTAATAATCATGAGTATGTATTTTGTACTTAGTAGGACAATACACCCATTACATAACAAATTGCTATAACCACTACTGAAAGTGGCAAGTGCACCTTGGTTAATCGAAGAATGTCAATTTTTGAATAACAGTTGCCTTCATACGTTCGTATAAACGAGTTTCTAGCATCAATCAATGGAAGTATTAATGGACCGCCTAGCCATTCCTCTAATGAGTACATTGTACGCAACAGTTCGACAAAAACTGCTGTTCGAATCTGCACATAAATGCAAATACACTCGGACACAATAGATATTTTGCACGATATAGCTTACTGAAGTCACATTTATTCACCCGCACATTTTCATCAATATAGTGATAGGAATGAGAAGTATAATGCTGTTAGTAACATGTAAAACTTCAAGAGTTGGCAACAAATCGTTTTAAATTGATGAACTAATTTACAGAGTAATTCGCTTGATTCACTATTCTACTTACAACATATTTTCGATCTCGACACAAGGTAAAATAGTATCGATGTTCTCACCTTATTACCATCCGAGAACCAGTCCAACGATGAGCAGCTAAATTGCAGGTTTTTTGATACATTAACTGTAATTTGCAAAGCTGCCAAATTTGATAACGTTAATATTGCAATAGTTTTTATTTTATACGTGAATAAACACACAAGAAATATTATACTTAAATAAAGAGTAGAAAAAAACGCAAGTAACCACAAAAGAATGAATTGTCAAGGTGGAAACAAATCTCCCACAGAGGATGAGCACCGCGCGTTGGCGGCTGCGCTCAGACGTGGACGAGTTGGTGCTGCTGGCAGCGCAGGCGGAGAAGACCTGGCCACCGCCTGCTGCTGTTGACGTAGACTGCGGCAAAGTCATCAGGAAGGTAAGCTAGCATTGCGGCTGTCACTAAGGGTGGATGTGACACACTACCGGCAGGATAGGGGACGACGAAATTCCTGACCAAGTTCTGATACTACACACTGGCGAATAATGAAGCACCCCCACCCAACCTTCCACGTCACCACCACCACCGTCCCGCCCCATTCAAAGCTCATACACTGCTGCCCACTGACGTTGCCCATCTTCAAAATGGTGGCGTTCTTCTAAATTATCTAAATCCGAAGAAGTATTACTTAGGACATTGACGGGACCGTTGAGATCGCGAATCTTACATTTCTTATCATTGTGATATATCTGTTGATCGGTATCTAGTGCACAAGTTAGCATACTCCTTGGGACGAGCTTAGTTCATATTTCTTGTATTTTCAGCGCAAACTGCAAGACCAACAATTTCGTGACACTTCTTGTCCACCCATCAATTGCTATCCACTTTTAATGAGATGTACTGAACTCATAGCTCCACTAATAACGAGCCCAAAACGTGTGGGTCAGATTTTAGCAATTAGCTGAAATACTTGTTCAAATCTCCCAGGGGATAATAATGTAGGACGTGTGATTTTCTTATGTTATTTGATACTGAATCTATTCACATTTTGCTCCAAATTCGTTGCATACTACTAGTAGATTCAAATGGAATCCTCAAACTACAGGCAGAATTCATCCAACATTTGCATTTTCAGACCACTACAAAGTTGCACAAGGCTATTTACGGCTGTGGTATCATAAGTAATGAGGTATTCATTGCTCATGAGTATGTTTTGAATCGTCTTTCTTTTATCTTATCACACAAAAAACAGAACAGTCGATGCTTCGGAAGAAAATCATCTTAGTGAATATTTGTACTCTTGCTATGTGATGTAGGTTCTAAGTATATTAACGCAAAGAATTGTTTTCTGTGCAGGTCAATGACGCTTGGATAATTGTGACGACCGCCGAGATCCATGAGCCGCCAGTGAAGGATTGTGACGAGGACATCCCGCCGATCCCTCGCCGCCGCAGAGGGTGTCGGAGGTGCTGGGCGGAGAAAGTGGCGGCGAAGACAGTTGTGAGCCCACTTGGTGGCCGGGCTCACCGCTTCACTACCCACTAAACGTATTCCAAGGGCGGCAAATGACGAGGAGCTCCAGCTGATCCTCCGTCACTATATAAAGTGTTGGAAGTGCTGGATGGACAAATTGGGGGCAAAGACTGTTGTGCTCTTACATGTTGAGTGGGGACATTGGGCCATCAACCAATAACCATGTTCATCAGTCAAGAAGGAGGGTGTATGACGGGATACTTCCATCGATGCCACGCCGCCAGAGAGGGTGTCACAGGTGCTGGGTGAAGAAAATTGTGTGTTTGCATGCAGTCTGGAGAGACTGGCTCAACAACCAATAAACATATTCATGAGGGAAGAAAGTCGCAGATGACGTTTAAGTCCCGCCGATACCAAGTCACAGAGAGGGTATGGGAGGTGCTGGGTGGAGAAGATTGAGGCGAAAACTGTTGTACAGTGGCGTGGTGCCTGAAGACACTGGATCACCCGCCAATAAACATATTCATGAGACATTAATCCCAACAGATATTGAGTGAGTCCCGCCAATGTCACATCGCCAAAGTTGGCATCGGAGGTCCTGCGTGTAGAAAGTCAAATTGAAAACTGTTGTGCTATTTCATTATGGTTGGAGATACAAGTTCACCAGCCAATAAACATATTCATGAGACATGAAGCCAATCAGATCACGAGTGAGTCCCGCCGATGCCAAATCGCCAAAAATGGCATCGGAGGTCCTGGGTGAAGACAGAGTGAAAACTGCTCGGCTATTGCATTATGGGTGGAGACTCAAGTTCACCAGCCAATAAACATATTCATGAGACATGAAGACCATCAGTTAACGAGTGAGTCCCGCCGATGCCACAACGCCAAAATTGGCATCGGAGGTCCTGGGTGAAGGATGTCGGAGTGAAAACTGATGCATAAGTCATTGTGGGTGGGGACACTGGCTCACCAAGCAGTAAACATATTCATGAGGCAAGAAGGTCAGCAGAAGTTCAAGAATTCAATTGATGCCACATCGCCAGAGAGTGCATCGGAGATCCTGAGTGAAGACAATCCGAGTGAAGGCTGTTGTGCGGTTGAGTGATGGGTGGTTACACTCGCTTACGAAGAGGCAAGAAGGACACCAGATGACGACGAAGTCCTGCTGATGCCACGTCGCCAGAAAGATGTGCCTCGATGTGAATTAAAATTATGTAAATTGTATAAATATTTGGACTGTATAATTCATTAAATTTATGAATGAAACATCTCTGAAATACTGACTTTATATGTTCCTGTGTTATCTAGGCTTAACTCTCAGCCTGCTCTCCTTTAACAGATACTGAAATACCAATTACTGCTTTCAACAAGGTTGCATGAATCTCCCTTTATAAATGTGTCTGCACAGAGAGAAATATTTCGCAATGTTACCATTTTAGACGTGGATCTCACACGACAATATTATACGCGAACTGCCGCAAATATCAGTACATAGGCTGCCATAATTCAACAGCGAATCACACGTAATGTCGAGGTCATTCGTTGCACAACTACTGGTCAAAGCACAAAAAGATATTTTATCTTAGTGTTAATAACTTCCCACAGGTGCTCTGTTCAACGATGTATTTACATAAATTTCTCTGATTCTAAATGAGCAGAAAATTAAGTAGGTGTGTAACAGTAAGAAAAATGAATGGTGAAAGGATGTTATTCGCTCAGATACCTACACCATAAGAGAAGCGAAGACAGGGGACAACTCTCTGAACATCAAGTTAAATATACGTGGGACGTAAAACGGAAAACTCTGCACCTCTTCGCGGAACATCAATGATATGTCTCTCTGCGTAACCAAAATTTACATTCCAAAATAAGAAATAATGATACTGTTCTGATTTTACAATACTCATTAGGACTTCATGTGTCAGTCGCCAATGATGTGGAGTATCAGCTTTAACACAACAACAACATATAATTCCTAATACACTGTTAATCACCAATGAGTAAACATTTATAAGTTTAGTTTTTTTATTTTAAGACTATAGTATGAAACTGCAAATGTAGCTTAAGGCTAATTACTCTTGCGCTGAATTAATAGTGTATATTTATATTCATTTGTGCTAGAGGCAGAACATCTAGATGATAAAACAGTCAAGCAGTTCGTCACTTAACACTACAAGTGTTGACATAGCCGAGAAAGGTCCTACATGCAAAACAAGATCACTGTGGTAAGTGGTCAAATTCACTTAGCGTGTCTAACTGAATTACAAAATACGCAAAAATTATAAGAACAGGCCGAAAAGATATAAATATTTACATAGTATGATAAAAGTTTGGCCGAACAGATAAAAATATTTGCTAAGTATGACAAATGATTTGAATAATGTGAAACAATCATAAATATGTAGGTATGCAAACTTACAAATATGTTGGTTTGTTCGAGTAAAATATACCGCTCTTTTCACTGAAACCTGAAAGTCGGCTCTGAAATCGCTTTCAGTATTTGAATAACACAAGTAAATAATAGTTTGTAATTTATATTCTCGACGTCTTGGAGATTATGAAATTTTTGAAATGTTAGGGGTCTATGACGTGGAGGGGTAGATGCTGGACTGTAATAAAAGCCATAATACTTTCACCTAATTTATTTAAATATTCAAAAAACCAGGAGTATGGAAACTGCTTTTGTTTTACAACACGTCCGCACTGAACGATAGATAATAATAATTTCGGTCAGAATGAACATAATAGAAACAGCTTCAACGAAATGCAGTTATTAATCTCACAGTCGAATTTAAATGATGATCAATGAACTTTAAAATAGTTTTCCTGTTGGCCATCAGAGGGCCACCTTATATCGTCCTACGGTCTGCAATGCCTTTGGGGTGGCGTCCCCTGTTAAGAGCAACCCTGCACTCGTGAACCGAGCGTGCACAGAATCACATCGAGTAACATCCTGTTCGCAAATGTCTAGATCCAACCACTGTTTCATCATAGTACGTTTTACCAAAATCGTAAAACAGATTGGCATAAAGTAGTTTCGGAAAAATTCCCTCAGTCCTTTAGATATTCCACTCAGGCTGACTGCTCACCAAGCATGTAACGATTAGATTCGCTGATGACATTGCTTTCCTCAGTGAGCGGAATAAATAGTATAACGAGTACACAATATGGACTGAGAGTAAACGGAAGGAAGAAGAAAATAATGAGAGGTACCAACACTGAGAACAGTGAGAAACGTAAAATCTACTGGGGTTCACAAAGTAGAGGAAGTTTAGGAATTATGCGGAGAAAGGAGGACATTAAAAACAGAGGAGATCATTCGTGTCCAGTAAAAGTCTACTACTGTCAAATATACCCGTTAATTTGAGGAAGAGGTTTCTGAGAATGTACGTTTGGAGCAAATTATTCTATTGTAGTGAAACACGGGCTATGGTAAAACAGGGCCAGAAGAGTACCGAAGAATTTGGGATGTGGTGCTACAGAATGGTGTTGAAAGTAAGGTAGACTGAAAAATTAAGTAATGAAGAGATTCTCCGTAGAATCGGTGAGGAAAGGAATGTATGGAGAATACTGACAGAATGATTGGACATCTGTTAATACATAATGGAATAACTTTCATGGTTCAAGAATGAACTTTAGAGGGTAGAAACTGTAGAGGAAAACAGAGATTGGAATAAGTCCAGCAGGCAACTGAGAATGTATCAGATAGTTAGGTTGTCACAGGAGAGCAATCTGTGATGGGCCGCAGGCTGCTTCAGGCCAGTCAGACAACAGGCTGGTGATGGGGGACTGTGTAGCTCATATAGTCAACGGGGGCGATAAATAAGGGCTCCTTGCCCGTGATAAGGCAGCTTAGTGGTTCGTATCTCAGTATCACTTCTAAGACATAAATTCTTATTAAAAAAGGATATATGTAAAAAAACTTATCGGACTGTCTGTGATCGTTAAGAAGTCTTCTACTGATCGAGCTTCTGTCGTGAATGGAGGCTGCAAATGCTGATCGATATTGTTAGTGGGATCTCAGAGGGATAATGCAGAAGAAGCGAAGCAACAGGGAAGTAACCGCTTCTGTGACATCTACGAGTTCCTAACCAGGAGCACATTTCATTTATTATATCATCTGTGTGCTTTAATACTTTAGTTTCTTGAGTATCTGCGTGTAATTTAATATTTAGTAGCCACTGTTCTCGCGTTTTCATTTGCGTCAGAAACTAAACCGATTTTGTGACGTATTACAAGTATTTAGTCTAACCTGAGTGCTTTCGTAGTTAGGTTTCTGAATATCTGCGTATTACTAGACGCAGTTGGTTCGTTTTCGTCACGGTCTACAGTACGGGTGCGTAGTACGTGCCGGTAGTCCATTCATATTAATAGTTTAGTTTCCCACAGTCTTTAGTATGGACAGGGTCTGCGATTGCAGTGTGCGGATGCGAGCCGATTTGGTGACACTTCGCTCTCATCTTCAGGCTGTGATGTCTTCGGTTACACAGCTTGAGACTGCAGTGGATGGGTAACACTGTTGTGGGCTGGCCGTGGGGATCCAAGGGACGTCCAGCACGTCAGAGTCCTCCGATCGTTCCTCACCGGTGGCTAATCCAGTTACTGCTCGCTCTGAGGCTGACCCCTCCCCTGTGGTCGAGTGGGAGGTCGCCTCAGGGGTGAAGCAGGTGGCTAAAGACTTCCCAGGCGGCGGCACGTAAGACTTCCCCGGTTTGTCTGACAAGTAAGTCAGAGGCTCTGACGGTTCTACGACGGCGTAGACTGCTGATTCCTTGACTTGCGCCAAAGGGTGATTGGGTTTTGGGTTCCGCTGAATAGATCAGGAGTCCAATATATGCAGGAGGCGGCTACACGTTTAGCAGACACTGTGTGGCGTGGACTGGTCGGTTTTTTACGTTAAAGGGTCTCGAGGAACCACAAGAAGGGCTTCAGTTACAGTTGTGAATTGTCGTGGCTGTGTTGGGAAAGTACCAGTGCTCCAAACACTAATAGAAAGCACTGATGCTCAAATCCTTATAGGCACTAAAAGCTGACTAAAGCCGGATATAAGCTCAGCCGAAACCTTTGCGAAGAACCTAAGGGTGTTGCGAAAGGATAGGGTAAACACGATCGGCGGTGGCATGTTTGTTGCTGTCAGAAGTAGTTTATCTCGACGCGAAATAGAAGTAGATACTCCCTGTGAGATAATATGGGCAGTAGTCATAGTTGGCAGCCAGAATAAAATAATAATTAGATCGTTTTACCGACACCCCAATTCGGATGTTATAGTTGCTGAAAGGTTCAAAGAAAACTTGAGTTTGATTTCAAACACCTACCCGACTCATATGATAATAGTTGGTGGTGAATTTACTTTACTCTCGATGTGACTGCGAAAAACATGTTCAATTCCGAAGCATGCATAAAATATGATCCGAAATTGTGCTAAACCCAAAATCTGAAAATTATTTCGAGCAGTTAGTTCATGAGCCCACGCGAATAGTAAACTGTTGTGGAAACACATGACCTCTTAGCAACATATAATCCTGAGTTAATAACGAGCATCAAAATCGAATCAGGGATTAGTGAACACAGGTTTGTCGTAGCGAGATTGAATATTGTAATGTCCAAATCCTCGAAAACTAAGCGGAAAATATACCTATTAAAAAAAGGTGATAAAGTTCACTTGTAGCCTTTCTGAGAGAGAATCTCCACTCATTCCAAATTAATAATATAAGTGTAGATGAGATGTGGCTTGAATTCAGATAAATATTATCGTCAGATTTATACCAAATAAACAAACACATGACGGAGGTGATCCACCTTTGTACAGAAAACGGGTTAAAACACTGTTGCAGAAACAACGAAAGAAACATGCCGTATTTAAACGGACGCAAAATCCCCAAGTCTGGCGATCTTTTACTGAAGCGCGGACTTCAATTCGTGACGCCTATAACAGTTTCCACAACGAAACTTTGTCTCGGAACATGACAGAAATTCCAAAGAGATTCTGGATGTACACTCCTGGAAATGGAAAAAAGAACACATTGACACCGGTGTGTCAGACCCACCATACTTGCTCCGGACACTGCGAGAGGGCTGTACAAGCAATGATCACACGCACGGCACAGCGGACACACCAGGAACCGCGGTGTTGGCCGTCGAATGGCGCTAGCTGCGCAGCATTTGTGCACCGCCGCCGTCAGTGTCAGCCAGTTTGCCGTGGCATACGGAGCTCCATCGCAGTCTTTAACACTGGTAGCATGCCGCGACAGCGTGGACGTGAACCGTATGTGCAGTTGACGGACTTTGAGCGAGGGCGTATAGTGGGCATGCGGAAGGCCGGGTGGACGTACCGCCGAATTGCTCAACACGTGGGGCGTGAGGTCTCCACAGTACATCGATGTTGTCACCAGTGGTCGGCGGAAGGTGCACGTGCCCGTCGACCTGGGACCGGACCGCAGCGACGCACGGATGCACGCCAAGACCGTAGGATCCTACACAGTGCCATAGGGGACCGCACCGCCACTTCCCAGCAAATTAGGGACACTGTTGCTCCTGGGGTATCGGCGAGGACCATTCGCAACCGTCTCCATGAAGCTGGGCTACGGTCCCGCACACCGTTAGGGCGTCTGCCGCTCACGCCCCAACATCGTGCAGCCCGCCTCCAGTGGTGTCGCGACAGGCGTGAATGGAGGGACGAATGGAGACGTGTCGTCTTCAGCGATGAGAGTCGCTTCTGCCTTGGTGCCAATGATGGTCGTATGCGTGTTTGGCGCCGTGCAGGTGAGCGCCACAATCAGGACTGCATACGACCGAGGCACACAGGGCCAACACCCGGCATCATGGTGTGGGGAGCGATCTCCTACACTGGCCGTACACCACTGGTGATCGTCGAGGGGACACTGAATAGTGCACGGTACATCCAAACCGTCATCGAACCCATCGTTCTACCATTCCTAGACCGGCAAGGGAACTTGCTGTTCCAACAGGACAATGCACGTCCGAATGTATCCCGTGCCACCCAACGTGCTCTAGAAGGTGTAAGTCAACTACCCTGGCCAGCAAGATCTCCGGATCTGTCCCCCATTGAGCATGTTTGGGACTGGATGAAGCGTCGTCTCACGCGGTCTGCACGTCCAGCACGAACGCTGGTCCAACTGAGGCGCCAGGTGGAAATGGCATGGCAAGCCGTTCCACAGGACTACATCCAGCATCTCTACGATCGTCTCCATGGGAGAATAGCAGCCTGCATTGCTGCGAAAGGTGGATATACACTGTACTAGTGCCGACATTGTGCATGCTCTGTTGCCTGTGTCTATGTGCCTGTGGTTCTGTCAGTGCGATCATGTGATGTATCTGACCCCAGGAATGTGTCAATAAAGTTTCCCCTTCCTGGGACAATGAATTCACGGTGTTCTTATTTCAATTTCCAGGAGTGTATGTGAAATATGTTAGCGGCAAAAAATAATCAATGCCTTCTCTGAGCGTAGCAATGGAGATACTATCGAAGACAGTGCTGCCAAAGCACGCTTACTAAACACAGCCTTCCGAAATGCCTTCACAAAAGAAGACGAAGTAAATAATCCAGAATTAGAATCGAGAACAGCTGCCAACATGAGTAACGTAGAAGTGAATATCCTCGGAGTTGTGCAGCAACTTAAATCACTCAATAAAAGATAGTCTTCTGGCCCAGACTGTATACCAATTAGGTTCCTTTCGGGGTATGCTGATGCATTAGCTCCGTACTTAACAATCGTATACAATCGTTCGCTCGACGATAAATCCGTACCCAAAGACTGGAAAACTTCACAGGTCACACCAAAATGTAAGACAGGTAATAGCAGTGATCCACTAATTTACAGGCCCATATCGTCAACGTCGATATGCAACAGGATTTTAGAACATATATTGTGTTCCAACAGTATGAATTAACTCGACGAAAACGGTCTATTGTCACACTGTCAACATGGGTTTAGAAAATATCTTTCCTGTGTAACACAACTAGCTCTTTATTCACGTGAAGTGCTGTGTGCTATTGACAAGGGATTTCAAATCGAGTCCGTATTTCTGGATTTACGGAAGGCTTTTGACACTGTACCACACAATTGGCTCGTAGTGAAATTGTCTGCTTATGGAATATCGTCTCAGTTATGTGACTGGCTTTGTGATTTCCTGTCAGACAGGTGACAGTTTGTAGTAATTGACGGAAAATCATCGAGTAAATCAGAAGTGATTTCTGGCGTTCCCCAAGGTAGTGTTATGGGCCCTTTGCTGTTTCTTATCTATACAAACGATTTTGGGAGACAATCGGAGCAGCCGTACTAGGTTGTTTGCAGATTACGCTGTAGTTTATCGACTAACAAAGTCATCAGAAGAAAGATACTGTAAAACGATTTAGAAAAAAATATCTGAATAGAGCGGAAAGTGGCAGTTGACCCTAATGAACGAAAAGTGTGAAGTCATCCACATGAGTGCTAAAAGGAACTCAAACTTCGGTTACACGATAAATCAGTCTAATGTTAAAGCCGTAAATTCAACTAAACACCTAGTTATTACAATTACGAACAACTTAAATTGGAAGGAACATATAGAAAATGTTGTGGGGAAGGCTAATCAAGGACTGCGTTTTATTGGAAGGACACATAGAAAATGTAACAGACCTACTAAGGAGACTGCCTACACTACGCTTTTCCGTCCTCTTTTAGAATACTGCTGCGTGTCGAGGGATCTTTACCAGATAGGACTGACGGGGTACATCGAAAAAGTTCAAAGAACAGCAGAACGTTTGTTATTATCGCGAAATGTGGGAGAGAGTGTCACAAAAACGATACAGGATTTGGGCTGGAAATCATTAATAGAAAGGCGTTTTTCGTTGCGACGGAATCTTCTCACGGATTTCGATTCACCGACTTTCTCCTCCGAATGCGGAACTGTTTTGTTGAGACCGACCTCTACAGGGACGAACGATCGCCACGATAAAATAATGGAAATCAGAGCTCGTACGGAAAGATATACGTGTTCATTCATTCCACGCTATACGACATTAGAATAAAAGAGAATTGTGAAGGTGGTTCGATGAACCCTCTGCCAGGCACTTAAATGTGATTTTCAGAGTATCCCTGTAGATGTAGAACAACACAGTACATTCCACGTCATGCAGAATCAGCTGCCTCGATTGGATGGCAGGTGTTGAACCAAGCACGTTTCAGCTCTGGCCTTGCACCAAATGAATTTACACTGTTTCACTTCCTTACATGCTTTAAGCATTGAGACAGCGAGGCTGAGATACAGACAGCTGTGACTCCAGGTGTTAGTAGTATACAATTTTCGTGTGCCCGTATTTTATGGCTGTTGGAACTAGTGGGAAAACCTTGTACGTAGTTAGCTATTTAGCAAATTGTCCGTTACTCAGCACAGTCTCTTCACCGATTTTGAAAATATGTTTCGGAGTACACCAGGCTTGTCATGATTAATACTTCAGTTAACATAATCCCTAAATTTATCACGTCGGAAAAGTTGAAACAATATGGTCGATCGTGTCTTAATGTCTGGTATAGTATATGAAATACCTCATTTCTTTTCGTCCACCTAGGCTGGAGTGTTAGATAGATCTAGACATCCACATGATTGTTGAGGTGGTATTTGATGCCATCTGTATTGGATTTGACGGAGCAGGGGGATATGCAGCAGAGATCGTTCAAGGGCATGGCCCGAATAGAACGCTCGAGGAGAACCTCAGAAGAGTGAGGACATGTTACAAGTAACTACCTATGCAAACCGACACACTCCTTCCACAGACGTAACATTGAAGACACCCCCAATCAGAATTCATTATAAATATCATCATGTTATAATGCCGACTATCAGAATTAAATATTTAGCAACAGAGCACCCAAAATCCTTCGTATTAGAATAAACAGAACTATCGAATGTATAAATAAACAAACGTACACACATAATAAAAATGTCAAATGAAGTAAAAGAAAAACAGAAGTAGCAGAAGTGTAAATGTTCCTTGCCCATGAAATTTTTAGACATGCTGTTGTGATGATCACTATATCATCCACATTCGAAAGTAAACAAGGTAACACATTTTTGTATTCAATTTGTAGTCAAATATGTAGGATGTTTAGTTTCGTTTTTTCGTCAGAAACAGTTTATGTACGTTATGATTTTCCATTCGTTTTTTAACTAAACAAATAATACAATATTAACATGGAAATCATTAAAATTAAAGCAGAAAGTTTCCCAGGCGTTTTTGACATATACGTATTGAATGTATGACTATCTCTGTTTGATGTTAGTGTTCCAACAGCACGTAGGGAAAATAAAACACAAGTACTGTTGCAGTTCGACGGTGAAAAAACGTTAACCTCAAAAATAAAATCTGTCTTAAAGCGATTTTCGTCCTTTACAAACACGGAGTTTCAGTTTTCTGTACCTATCGGTACTAAAGCTTTCATCGTGACGTTTCACATCACCACCGACTTCGTCACAATATGAAAGGTTGTCCTAGTAACAAAAATGGAATTGGGAAAAATCAGAAATCATTTGTGCATAAAGATATTACAAACCATCCACTGTGACAAGATATTACTTACAACAGCTGAAAGAGTGGAACAACTTGTTTCACAGAGTTTAAAAACTGTAACTGTGACTGTGTCTACCTCTACATGAGCAGACTAGCCTTTCCAGAACCAATTGCGTGCCTCTGGCGCGGAGACGAGTCGAGGGTCTGAATCAGAGGCTCAGACGGTTCTGCGACCGTGTAGGCTGCAGATTCCTCGACTTGCGCCAAAGGGTAGTTGAGTCTCTGGTTCCGCTGCAAAGGTCAGGTGTCCACTATACGCAGGTGGCGGTTACACGGGTAGCAAGGGCTGTGTGGCGTGCACTCGGAGGTTTCTTAGGTTAGAGGGTTCGGGAAAACAGAGAAAGGTTGTCACTCACATAGGGTGAAGGCCGAACAGAGGAAGAACGTAGATACAGGAACCATCGGTATAACAGTTATAAATTGCCGTAGCTGTGTCGGGAAAGTACCAGAGCTCCAAGCGGTAATAGAAGGCACCGATAACCTAAACGTTATAGGCTTTGAAAGCTGGCTAAATCTGGAGATAAGCTCGGCTGAAACTTTTACGAAGAACCTAACGTTCCGAAAGGGTAGGATAAACACGGTTGGCGGTGGCGTGTTTGTTGCTGTTAGATGCAGTTTGTCTTGTCATGAAAATGAGGTAGATAGTTCCTGTGAATTAGTATGGGCAGGAGTGATAGCTGGCAACCGGAATACAATAATAATTGGACCATTTAACGACCTTCCAGTTCAGATGATGCAGTTGCTGATTGGTTCAAAGAAAACTTGAGTTTAATTTAAAAACACGTACCCGACGCATACGATTATAGTTGGTCGTGACTTTATGTTGACGAAACTACATGTTTAGTTCCGGAAGGACGCATAAAACATCATCCTAAATTGTACTAAACGCATTCTCTGAACGTTCTTTCGAGCCGACGCGAGTAGTAAACGGTTGCGAAAAGACACTTGATCTCTTAGCAACAAATGATCCTGAGTCAATAAAGAGCATCAAAACAGATACATGCATTAGTGAACACAGGGCTGTCGTAGCGAGATTGAATATTGTAACCCCAAAATTCTCCAAAAATAAACGAAAAATACACCTATTCAAAAAAGTAGATGAAAATTCACTAGAGGCCTTCCTGAGAAACATTCTCCACTCCTTCCAAATGAATTATATGAGTGTAGACCAGGTGTAGCTTGAATTCAATGCAATAGTATCGGCAGCAATTGAGAGATTAATATCAAATAAATTAACGAACGACAGAGCTGATCCGCATCGGTACACAAAACGGTTCATAACACAGCTGCAGAAACAAAAAACAAACAAGCCAATTTTAAATAGTCCCTAAATCCCCATGATTGGCGATCTTTTACTGAAGCGGACTTCAATGCGAGATGCTTATAATAGATTCCACAACAAACGTTTCTCTCGAATTCCGGCAGAAAATCCAAAGAGAAAAAATGGTTCAAATGGATTTGAGCACTCCGTGACTTAACTCCTGAGGTCATTAGTCCCCTAGAACTTAGAACTACATAAACATAACTAACCTAAGGTTATCACACACATCAATGCCCGAGGCACGATTCGAACCTGCGACCGTAGCGGCCGCGCGGTTCCAGACGGTAGCGCCCAGAGCCGCTCGACCACAATCCAAAGAGATTCCGGTCGTATGTGAAGTATGTTAGCGGCAAAAAACAACTAGTACCTTCTCTGAGCGATAGCTAAAGACATACACACAGTGATGCCAAAGCATAGTTACTTACACATATCCTTCCGAAATCTCTTCACAAAAGACGAGGTAGTAAATACTTAGACATTCGAACAAAGAACGGTTGCCAACATGAGTAACATAGAAGTAAATATCCTCGGAGTAATGAAGCCACTTAAATCACTTAATACAAGAAAGTCTTCTGGTCTAGACTGCATATCAATTAGAGTCTTTCCAGAGTATTCTGATGCATTAGCTCCATAGTTAACAATCACCTACAAACGTTCGCTCGACGAAAGATCCGTACCCAAAGACTGGTCGAATTAATATTCATTAAAGGTAGTACGAGTAATCCACATAATTACAGGCCCACATCATTAACGTCGATATGCAGCAGGATTCTGGAACATATATTGTGTTCAACATTATGAATTACCTCGAAGGAAACGGTCTATTGACGAACAATAAACGTGGGATTAGAAAACATCGTTCTTGTGATCCACAACTAGCTCTTTATTCACATGAAGTGTGCTATTGACAAGGGATTTCAGACTGATTCCTTATTTCCGGATTTACGGAAGACTTTTGACACCATACCATAGAAGCGTCTCGTAGCTTGTAGGGAAATTGCATGCCTCTGAAATATCGTCTCAGTTATGTGACTGGGTTTGTGATATCCTGCCGGCCGTAAAGACAGAGCGGTTCTAGGCACTACAGTCTGGAACCACGCAACCACTACGGTCGCAGGTTCGAATCCTGCCTCGGGCATGGATGTGTGTGATGTCCTTAGGTTAGTTAGGTCTAAGTAGTTCTAGGTTCTATGGGACTGAGGATGTCAGAAGTTAAATCCCATAGTGCTCAGAGCCATTTGCCATTTGTGACATCGTGTCAGAGAGGCCACAGTTCGTAGTAACTGGCGGAAAGTCATCGAGTAAATCAGGAGTGATTTCTGGCGTAGCCAATGTTGTGTTATAGGCCCTTTGCTGTTCCTTATCTATACAAACGATTAGGGAGACGGTCTGAGCAGCCGTCATTGTTTGTTTGCAGATGACGCTGTCGTTTATCGACTAATAAAGTCATCAGAAGATCAAAACTAATTGGAAAACGATTTAGAATAGATATCTGTATGGTGCTAAGCTTGGCAGTTAACCCTAAATAACGAAAAGTTTGATGGTTCCACTTGAGTGCTAAAAGAAATCCGTTAAACATCGTTAACCTGATAAATCAGTCAAATCTAAAGGCCGTAAATTCAACTAAATACCTGGGAATTGCTATTACTAACATCTTAATTTGGAAAGAACACATAAAATATGTTGTGGGAAGGCTAATCAAAGACGGCGTTATGTTGGCTAGACTCGTAGAAAATGTAACAGACCTACTAAGGAGACTGTAAACTACGCTTGTCCGCCCCCTTTTAGAATACTTTTGCTCGGTGAGGGATCTTATTTGCACGGTATGGGATCTGATTTGAAGATTATCCATGTAGATGGTAAAGGGTTCATCGAACCAACGTCAAGTTGTTTCACAACTGTTCCAATCTTGAACAGCGATTGGGAAAAAAGAACACTTAAATCTTTTCGTGCGAGCTCTGATTAATTCTACTATTTAAGATAATCATTTCACTATACGTCGCCAACATAACATATTCACAATCGGAGGAATAAGTTTGTGGTTGTAATTTTGTGAGGGGATCGGGCCACAACAGAAAACATCTTTGCTTTATTAACTGCCACCCTGTTTCTAGCTGACCTTCTTTGAGCTAAGGCTATTCTAAGCGAAATAACGTTCAACGTCTGTTCAATTGCACCACGTTTTGGTCAGTAGAATTTGTACATGTAGGATTTGTACATGTACCTCAGTTGCAGCCATTTTGCCTGTTATTAATGAAAAAATAGTGTTTTTGCAATTTTCGTCTTTTCAGGAAACTCCTTAACACATTGTTTGGAAATTTAGATCTGCATATTTTTAAGGTGTGTTGTGATGCCCCTGAAGTGTCACTTTAAATTACACTTACGATGAACTGGTTGGCATGAGAAGGATACCAGTCTTGTACAGAACGGATATTTTGCACAGAGTTCCCGATCGGAAGAGAATGATGGGTGGGAGGGGCAAACCTTCACTTTTCAGAACTTTACCTATAGATAAGTGTTCGTCTGACAACCATACAACTTATTATCCGTATTGTCGCAGCGGAATTGAATAACAGTTTATTGCTCTTCTTCAGTATACGCATCTATGGATTGATAATTACACGGTTCAGAAACTGTTGTACGGGGAATGTCTTGTGATTGAACTTCGACAAATTGTGTAACCCTCCTGAAGTCAGTTTCAAAAGTAAGCTTTCATTTTTGATTAAGTCTCACTTTTTGGTGCAGGTAATGTGTCCGAAATTGAAACGTAGTTTCCCACTAATTTTCATCAAATATATGTACGTCTCTTCATATTAATGAAATTCCTTCTTTCTCTTCCTGTTTTGTGCATATTTCAAATAAAGCACTGGCCAAGTAAGTGTACCTAGATTGCCTATCGCTGTACCACACATACAGTTCTGTATTGAAAGAGCTGAATCGTGTGTGTACATGATAACCACAAGAGAGGTCGATTCGCTTGGGGGGGACCTAGCTTTAACTACCGCACACGCGCTTCGAACCTGTCATGAACCCAGCTTAACACCACGCCAGAATTCCTCCTTCGTTATTCCCCATCGCATTGGGTGTGTAGCCATTGGGAAATATAGCGACCCCTCCAAACCATTGTATATTTTTGTCTCTTCTGACACTCGAAGGACACAGACCCCATCCTAAATCCTTTCACAACATGGAAAATGCCTTAGCACACTCCATCGAACCACAAACTCAGTCAATGTGTCAGCTGATAAATCCCAAACGTTGTTGGTAAATGTCTGATGCAAACATATTTGGTCCAACTAAAGGTTCAGTGTTATTCAAACTACGTAAGATACAGGTATTGCAAATCAGTTTATATTCATGCGCAGTTATCACCATCACTTTACAACTAATTACAAGTTGATCAAAATTAACAGCAAGGGAAACAAAGCGAGGTGTTGCAGTCATCGAAAAATATGAGTAAAGCGGTAGATCGACCGCTTGCTTTTAAAGACATGTTGTTACCCAGTTGTTCAGGCAGTTTCTTACAGATATTCTATTTTATATAAATACGTCATCTAAAAAATAGAGCGAGATAATTCCTTTAAATTTCGTAATAAAAAAATAAGAAATCTGATAGTGAAATTTTTAATTAGAAATTAATTTGCGCATTCCTGGAATTTACAAATCCCTTTGTTAACGGTCCGTGTACTTTTGTATTGAATTACACTGGACACTTTTCATCTTAACAGGCTAGTAACGCAATACGTATTGTTGGTGAGGCTCTGTGGTACAGCCAAGAGCGGTCATCCGTTATTAGTTTATATCCCAGGCAAATTTGTCAACAATTAAATATCGCACGACATTATGCGGGCAGTTGCGTAGCAACATTGCGATTCTGAATCGTGCTGCGTAAACATATTGTCTGTGCTTACGTGCTTTTTGTCGAGTTATTCGTTGTGCTATAGTTTTCGATCTCAGCGCCACAAGCTTCTCAACTGAATATCTGCGTAGCTTGCTGGAAACCGTCTTCAGATAGAAGAACGTAAAAAGGCAGCGTAGAGTGAGACGCTGAACGGAACCGTAAGTGACCTGTCAACATCTTGTTTACCCAAATTAAAATCATTTGTTGTAGATGTCGTGTGCAGAATACTTCTGCTAGAATCTGTGGCCTGACGTGCCGTATCAGACGTATCTTGCTTCATTAGATGTTTAGTCATACTATCTAATTTTTATCGATAAACGGGAACTACAAAATGTGTCACTAAAATATAAGTACCAATCCCCCTGCTCTGTTTTGCACAAAGTACATAAAACTATATGTAACACATATAGGAGTTACTAATAATGCCAAGGCAAGAAACGAATGTTAATGGCGTATACATAGAATTCTGCACACTGTTTTCCACTGCTAGAGAGGAAACTGATTCTAAGTCATCTTGTACGACAATTGTAGGGCTCTTCATATAAAAGTGACTTCCTCTATCACGAGCGATACTCGCTGTTCAGTTTACGGACAGACTTCATCTCCCCGTCATTTACTGTCCAGTTGTCTTATGTGGGTGCACTAAATAACTTCATTGAGTCCGCATTTACGTAGCGACCGACTTTATGTTTATTAAGTCACCACCTACTTGTGAATGTTGAGGGAGAATTTGTGTTAAATGCCTTCCTATAAATAATGGCGCAAACTTGGGTTGTGGACTCTGTAGTGATGGTAGGAAAAAAATGGAAAGTAAATGTGGCACCTTGCTGCTGTCTATCGCTAAACGCGTCTTGTAAAGCTGTGTGACCATGCTGTAGTCAATGGTGAATTATTGGACGTACAGATACTTATTAGACTTCTCTTATTAATAGCTTCACTGGTAGACTGCATAAATCTGTTCCACTCAAAAATTTCTGGCACTAGTAAAGCGAGATACCCTGAGTAGAGACATTTCCCAGACACCCTCTCCAGATGATGGCAAACCCGCGGCTACGGTAATCCATTTCGTACCCTCATGCTCTGGAATGTTTTTCTGCCATTGATAACAGGGCAATGAGTTCGACACTGTCGAACACATATGGACAACATGTTACACTTGGGGCAGGACCTTCCGTATGGTATTTTAGATAAATATGTTCTCACTTCATGAACTAAAGACAACACCATTTTGTACACACGAGCTCAGTGAAATAGGCTCGTACACTCAACTCGTGTACAGGATATCCGAAATCAATTACCCATCCGGTTTTTTGTCATTCACGAAAAATTCAAGAAATGGAGTTCTCAACGCACCCCTACTCACAAGCTCCACCTTTTCTGCCGTCAGGAGTTTCAGTGTGTTGTTCATGGAACTGTCTTGTACCACAGCACTGTCATTTTACCTACAGAAAACTTTTTCCCTAATTTTTCTCCCATATCTGGACAATGTGTTGATACATGACTCACCAACTGCCAATATACGTATGTTAATTGTTTTCCCTACTTCTGTGGCATGGCCTAACCAATGGGGAGTGGAGGGGGCAGGTTTCCTTCCTAAATATAAATTATCTTCTCAACGCCACTTCTCTTAAGCTAAGCAGACAGACGAAAGAGTTCGCTTATTATTTTGATATTAAGGAGAGCATGTATGGGTATGGATTAGTAAAATAAAGCAGAGCATATATGGATGTGGACTATTGGTATGTATCATCAAAGCTCTATGCCTTTCACTCGGCACAGCAAAAATAACCTGTGACGCCTATTCGACACTTCTCGTAGCATTTCTACGACTAATTCTGGCTATGTACCTATTAGGTAATATAATTAATTACTAATGAATAGGTTGTGTTTGTATCCCACATCTACATCGGTACTCCTTTCCCCACCTGATGGTGGGTGACGACAGGTAATTCTGGTCCCATTAAATGATTCCCCCATCTCTGTTCCATTCACGAATGGCGCCTGGGTAAAACAGATTTCGGTATACGACTCTATTAGCTTTGACTTCTCTAATTTCTCGGTATGATTTTTTCGCGATGTGGAAGGAAGTACGTGTATTGTTCGACTCTTCGTGGAAAGTACTCTCCTGGAAACTCAGTGGTAAACCACAGTGTGATGGACAATGCCTCTCTTGTTGCGTCGGCCACTGCAGTTAGTTGCGCATGTCTGTAACGCTCCAGCGTCGACCAAACGATCCAGTGAGAAAGCATTCCACTGTTCGTTGAGTCTTTTCTTTCTCCCTCTTCTTTTAGTCCTACCTGGCAATGGTCCCAGAGCGATGTGCAGTATTCGAGAATCATTCGAACAAATATTTTGCTAGGCACTTCTCTTTTAGATGTGTTACATTTCCTTAAAACTCGTAATGTGAATCTCCTTTTGGTATATGCGTTCTCTACTATTTGCTTTATGGTGTCATTCCAGTTAAGGTAGCACCGGATTTTCTGTTTGCCTGTTAAGTAAAGTACGAGAGTAATCCCAAAAATAAGGTCTACTATTTCTTTATAAGTACAGAACTCTGTGTGGCAGTTGGTCATACTGTTATGAAGAGTGCTTCACGCTCTGTGTGTAAATATGCTTACGCCGCGCTGAGGCGCTCAGTCTTGGCTTGCCAGCCGTTGAGAATGGAGCTCCCATTGGATGTTACCACCAAGTCCGAATTGCGAACAGTTATTCTGTTTTTAAACGCAAAGGGCACTGAGTCGATTAAAATCCATCGCCAATTGACGGAATTGTGTGGAGAGTCGTGCAGGATGTCAAACATGTTCGTAAGTGGTGTAGAGAGTTTGCAGATGGTCGGACCGAAGTTCACGACGAACAAATCAGCTGGAGACCATCACTTTCTGAGGAGACAGTGCTGGAGGTGGAGCAAAGCATGCACGAAGATTAGCGGATCACCCTGGATGATTTCTGCACGTTGGTTTCTGAGGTTTCCCGAAGCACCGGTCACAGAATTTTAACAAAGACACTGAACTACCGGAAGATGTGTGCAGGATGGGTGCCATGCATGCTAACTGAGAACCACATGCGGCAACGAGTTGATGCTACACGCGCATTTCTTCACCGCTTGCAGCCGAACAGGACAACTTTCCGGACTCAATTGTCACTGGTTACGAAACCTGACACCAAGCAGCAATCCCGCCAGTGACGGCATTCTTCTTTCCCAAAGCCGCGGAAACTCAAACAAACACAGTCTGAAGGTAAAGTCATGACAACCGTTTTTTTGGGATCGGAAAGGGGTATTGTTGGTCGCCTTTATTCCCAGTGGGACCTTAATTAATGCTGACAGGTTCCGTGAGAATCTGAAAAAACTCAAACGGGCAATTCAGAATAGTAGAAGAAGAATGTTGAGAAGGGGCGTACACATTCTTCATGACAACGCTCGCCCACATATCGCTCGGCAAACCGTTGCTCTCCTGCAACAGTTTCATTGGAACATAATCACCCACTCACCTTATTGTCCTGACTTGGCGCCAAGTGACAATCACCTGCTACCTAGGTTAAAAGAACATTAGGCTGGAAAGTGATTCAACTCCGACGACAAGGTGAAAGAAGACGTTCATAACTTTCTGAACAGTATGGTGGCTAGCTGGTACGAAATATGCACACAAAAACCGCCACAGAGTCTACAAAAATGCATCGACAGGAATGGTGATTATGTAGAAAAGTACCCAAATGTTCAAGCAGTAAAATGGTGTAATCCATTGCAGAAATAAACAGGTCTATGTACTTATAAAACATGGGAGACAACACTTTTGGGATTACCCTCGTAGAACAATCGGGTCTGTTTGAAAACACTGAGAAATGAATCTAACGTCCTGGTAAACTGTCAGACCCTACACCAATATAGATACTCTGCAGGTCCTTTTCCAAAACGGTATAGTCTTATTATAGACACCTCCGTCATCTGCGACCATTTGTTACATAATTACATTAAACGAGGTATTCAAAATTTTGATCATAAACTTACGTCTTTCACCACAGAACGCCTTTGCTGCTGGTGAATCTTCCGGCTTCAGTGGCTATTGTCCGTGATACCTTACTGCTCCTATCATTTCGACCAGAGCTATGTTGGACATCTTCAGCATTGCTGCTGATTCTGCTCAATCTCGGTGGCACAAAACGTTTGTCGTTAGGACGTAGCGGAACTAGGAGCAGCTCTCATGATATCCACTGCTTAGCCAGAAAAGCCGCCACTTTTGACCAAGGTTTTATTAGTTAGCTCTCTCTCTCTCTCTCTCTCTGTGTGTGTGTGTGTGTGTGTGTGTGTGTGTGTGCGTGTGCGTGTGTGTGTGCGTGTGCGTGTGTGTGTGTGTATGTGTGAGTCTACGTGCGTCTGAGTGTGTGTGTCCCTCCCATACATTCACATACACTTTCTCGGTCTTGCACACTTTTCCCATGTCGATATTAGGCGTACATCTGCCTTTGAATATGTAAGTGGTCAACAGCTTTAACGTGCTTCTCAGCTACCGAGTCTTATGCTTCATTTTAAATGCATATAGTTCTTGCAGCTCTAGAACATAGCACTAACACAGAAAATGTGGATGAGAATCTGTTCTATATTAATGCGTGTAGCTGTGTATACGGGTCTAAATGGCCTGCCCTCGTTCTGATAAATGTGCATATACGGTGTACCTAGCTCTCACGTGCTATTGTGAAGTTGTTGATTGAGTGGTGAACGTTGGGATGTGAAGACTAGCAATCGCGAGTCGTACATCGGTAGCCGATTAGTTACGAGCGACCGAAACAAACTGCCATCTTCAAAACGTTACATAATAGCTGAATTCCCAACAGCTACACAATGATAGCTGAAAAAAATGGCGGTCAGTGTCTGTTCACCCTCATCACGGTTTTATTCAATAATATAAGTAGATAAATACCTGTCTCTGTTATAGAAATTCTGTCGACATTAGAGAAAATAAAGTCTTCCTAAAATTTTTCATTTTTCCAGGAAATTATGGGAAATATTTATGAAGAATTTGTTTCAGAATGTTTCTTAAGAACTGGACATCTGACCTCGATGTGACTTTCTTAACATTTTATTACAATAAAAAAGAAATTTTGTTGATGTGGAAGGGAATAAAGCAAGGTGAATATTATTTATCTGCTCTGTGGCAGTGGAAAGAAGTTCCTCTAAGCACTCTCAATGTTGATGGTTACATTTTTTCGATACTGTTGTGTAGCTGATGTCTCACGATTAAGTATCCAGAATTTCTTAGCGCTGTCTATTCACCATGCCTCACTTTAGGGTACAGGAACAGTAGAAAAGTAGTCCTTTAATTTGAATCGAATATCTTACCGTAGATATTAGTTCATCGCACATTCTGTTTTGCTCATATTTCACATACGGCAGTGGCCTAGAAACTGCGTGCAGTCCCACATCTAGAACGCTTCCCTACCATCACGTAACGTTTCGCTTTGTAAGTGTTTGAATGGTTCTCACAAGGGTGTTATTTCGCTATGTGGATCTCGATATACTACTGCATACACATTTAGACGCACTATAGAAACGTAGCTTCGCCATCTGCATGAATTCCTCCGCAGTTAAGTCAGTCCTCATCGTAATGTATGTGCCATCTTCAACTACGGTCTCCATGAAAACATCGCAACTATTTCTTATTCTTTCCTCACGCTCACTGTATTTAGACTCCACCTTATCGAAGATCTGCACACCACAATTACCCCTGACCAACTCAGTGCGTCGGCTAATAAATCTCAGAACGTCTTAGCAAATGTCTGATACAAAGTTTTTCGTCCAGCCAGAAGTTCATTGTTATCAAAATTCACAAGATGTGTATGTTTCGAATCTATATGTGTCCATAAGTAGTCACCACCATAATTTTAGATCTCACTAAAACATGACCTGAGGTACCGCTCTGGCTGAACAGTGGTACTGTACTCAACGAAAAAGTATGCGTATGGGTGTGAGTCGACTGCTTGGCTTTAAAGGAAACGTATTACACAATTCTGTAGGCACCTGCGTGTAGATGCTCTCAGATATAACGGCTTCTGACAGAGCATGGCTTCATTTCGAGACATCGCCAGAAATTATTCCTTCATAATAGGTAATAAATAAATCTCAGGGTGAAATTTTATATTGAATACTAAAGTGTTCAGTGATAAAAGTTGCATACATCCTTGTGAATGGTACTTCTGCTTTTGAATCGCATTCGTTGTGGTAAATTCTGAAGATGACAGGCCAACCACGTGTTGGAAAGCACTGTGGAATAGTCGGAAGCGGCCGTTGGTCATTAGTTTAGGTACCAGGCGTATTTGTCATGAATGTGATATCGCAAGACCTGGTGAGGACAGTTGCGTAGAAACATTGCAATTTTTAGTCTTGCTGCGTAAATATATTGTCTGTGCCTGCGTGATTTTTGTTGAGTTATTCTTTGCGCTAAGTGCTTGTTCACGACGAGACGAGCTTGTCAGCTAGATATCTGAATTACTTGTCAGGAACCGTCCTCAAATATAAGAACAGAAAAAACCAGCGGGACCGTAAGTGCTCGCTCAATATATTCTCTCGGTCATCTCTTAGCCACAGTATTATCCTGTAAACTACTACTGCAGTGCATTGTGGCCCAACATGTCAAATCAGTAAGATCCAGCCATTTTTGGATGTTTAATTGTAACAGATATATTTTACCGAAAATAGATCACTTCCTGACGTCCGAGTTGATGATCACTGTACGAGAGTTGTCTCACAAAATTGTCGTACACCGTTTCGGTAAATGATGGACCCACCTGTTTTTTCTGCATTACAAAAATTTGCACGATTTTTTTTTTACTTATTTTATCAACCGGATGTAATGGCTATGAGCAGGCGTTGTTCTGCTTTATATAAGCGTACTGTACCACGTTGCATACTGCATAAGTGTGGATTACAAACATATTTGATATTATTGTATACGACTTACCAGCTGTCGATACAGGTACACATTTTGCTTATGCTGGTTCTGGAACACGGACATACCCAGTTACAGAAAAGGAGGCTAATTTTCCTCCAATAGTGAAATTAGCATCCTGTATCAACAAACGGTATCAGTTTGAAGAAAAGCGGAACTTTTAATTGGAGGTGACTAGTGACGTGTCTCGTAAAATCACTAAACCGTTTCACACTTCACGGCAAACATAATACGTGTTGCCTGCACCTACAACACCCTTGTCCCCATTCCTACAATTCATTTTAGGTATTCACTTCTTCTGTAATGTTAATGCTATCAATTGACACGTTGTGCATGTGTTGTGTAATTAGAATAAACGGAGCATTCAAAATTTTTATCATCCAATGCAGGCATCCACGACCGTTCGGCTTAGCTGCTTCTGAATCTTCCATTTTGCATGACTGCAGTCCAAAAAACATTTTTGTTCTTCACGCTTCGGTCAGAGCCGGGGTGGACACCTCCTGGAGGTGCTCCAGGTTTTGGTGAGTCGTGCAGAAGCAAGCGGTCAGTCGACAAGTCAGAGTGGAACTAGTATTACCCCAGTATTTGTCCAACACAACTCTGGACGGATAGTCAGAAAAAAAAGTTTCATGGGCCACGATCACGCAATCCGGTAGATTCACCAGTAGCCATTTAATATTTTATTTAACAACGGATTCTCGCTTCATAATAGGACGATCCCTCCATTTAATATATTTTAGAACAACGCAATTGGTAGAGGAGGGAAAAGAATTTAACTTAAGAGACGCAATAACGTTCGTAGGTTATGAAAAAGCTTTTGTGAAAGTCAGCAGACACGAGCTGTGGCATGTTATGGAAAAAGGTTCTTTCCAACGTATCTAATTAAGTCTTTTAAAGCTCTTTACATAGATACTGAAATTATAATCGAATATATAGGTAACTTGTACAAAAAACCTACAACGCAAGTAGTTACAAATGTATGTAGCCTATCTCCGGATCTTTTCATCTTCTACAGGGATGACCTATTCAGGGCGTGGAAACAAAGTATCACCTACGTCAAAAAGACCAACAGAGAGAAATGTGTTAGTACTCTACTATAAGCAAGTCATCATATGATGAAATTTCGACATTGATATTAGTAATAAGGTCTTAACATTTAACGCTATCTGTGTCACAATTAGAAATGCTCAACAAATGCAAGCCATGAGAGAGATATCGATGTAGCTTCGATGGCAAGGTAGAAACCACGGCGCTCTATGCATCTTAAACCTAATTTCCCACGCAGCGGATATGCACTGGGTATAATCTGGTTAATGAGATATCTCCATAGTGTTAAAGTGTGCACCAGAAGACATCATTCCAGAAATATAGACATTAAGAATGAGTTACTAACTGTTTTAATCCATAAGAAAATAGACCAACACAGGAAACTTTGGTTGGGGCATGTTTCAGTATCGTTTATATCAATCCGCAATAGCAGATTGACAGCAATCTAATTTCCAGTGAAGCCGAAACCGTGTAAAAAGCATTGACTTTATACTCTCAGCTGTGGCTTTCGGAAGAACCCTGCTGTGAGCTGAGCCATCCAAGCACATATTTCGTTGCAGAATGCGTACTTCATACTAGATGTTACTTTTGTTGCTAGGATCACTATCGCGGCGCGGTTTTTATTCAGCTTATAACAGCCTTTCCGCCCACAGGCAAGCATTTGGGTTCGAATTTCTCTACAGTACTAGTTTGTCACATTTTTGGCAGTTTCAGATTACAGTTCTTGATTTGACATGTATGTAGTAGCTTACTGATCGTTTGAATGCGTGCTTATGCTGTATACGTCGTTTTATAGGATTTTTCTCTAACATCACATCGCCAGAAATACTATCACTTTCTACTAATTTTCTGTTAGGTCGATTTGTTATCTGTCTGTTGAATACAGGTATTGCAGTTAATTGTAACTAACTTTTCGATGAGGTAGAGACTCGAAACTTTCAACACAGTCCAGGACTTCATTAGAATGCAAAAATTATGTTCCTACCTTGTCTGGTGTGTGGCCAAAGGTACTTTGTCTATGAGTCCTAATGCCGATGAGTTGGACATTAGATATGTTACAACGTAATTCAAAAGTGGATGAGAGTGAAATTTTAACTCGATTTTTTGACCGATTCATGGAGGTGGGTACTATGGATACAATTGTCAGCCCCCTCTTTCCCTGTTCGTCTTTGTAGGTAGTCTCCATGTGAGCCTGGATATCTGCAATTCTTTAATTTCACGGGCTTATCGCGGGATATACATAAGAGGAACTAATGAACTGGTAAACTCTGGTGAAGAGAAACTAAAATGAACCTGAAATATACCACAATGCATTTGGTTGATTCGGTGAAAAAGACCAAACAGTGAGATCATGGGTCCTATACGGTAAGGGAAGGATGGGGAAGGAAATCGGCCGGGGCCTTTCACAGGTACACCACATGTGACCGTTGCGTTCTCATGAAGATATTTGAAATAGGTTGATAAAGTTTGACACACATAAGATAAGAAGCAGGAAATAATTATTTTCAAAAAAATCAAGTTTTAATGTACCACGTTTCTAAATCGGAGTAAGAAGTATAAATTATTTTTCATATACAATTGCAGGTTCTTATTTTCTTACAGATAGTCCTGAAAATTTTGAGATAGCGAATGTTCAAAAACTATGAACGTACCTGTAAGATCTAAAACGAAAAACGAGGAACGTATGCAAATAGTTATTAATTCCTGGACAATTTACGTCCTGTCTATTATGTACTGAGCACTGTCCACGTTTTTAGTTTTAAATCTTACAAGCATTTTTCTTAGCTATCAAAAATTCACTAACAATAGTTTTGCTGTATTATGTGTAAGGGCTTAACCTTCTGTACGGCACTAGGGACCCTTATAGTCTATTTTCTGATTTAAGATGCGTGGCATATTAAAAATTGATTTTTAGTTCAATATCAATTCTCACTGGACTATCGTTAGTGACAAGGACTTCCCTCATCAGAAGGAATTGACCGACGAGCTTTACTCATCTGCATCTGCAACTGCATCTACACCTATATTGTTTGGTGGAGTGGAGAGCGTGATTCATGACCCACAGTGAACGATTCCGATCCCCTGAATACCCACCTGATAACTGATCATTCTGTCGGGCCTTTACTCTCATTCTCGAAGGAATGTAATGTCTATGAAATGCAAGTTTGACCTCTCCTGAAGAAAGTGCTGCGAGAATCTTTCTGATGGTCGATGTAGATTCTTCTAAGGAAACGTTACGATCTGTTTATTCCTAGCCCGTGCTCTAAATAACTGGCATCTTTATACTCTATTTTCCTGAAATGTTAGAGCCTATTCACCAGCGCCCAAGCAAATACTGTCTACGAGAGAAAGGAACGATCTTTCCTTCGTGAACGAATTCTTACAACACGGAGAGACTTGGCAAGAACGGATGTTGAACTTTTGGACATTTTCTATCAAGTAAGTAGCACAATACATCGAGCTGATTGGGACAAGGTCGACCGCATCACTCACACGGGCAAGTTGAACGAATTAGAGCGCTGCACTGGACGACTGAAGACAAAGTTAGAACGATGCCGGAAGCAGACAGACAAGGCGATTCCCGACATGTCACGCACAGTGGTCAAACTCACTGAACGACAATTGACCGAAGAAGAAGTGTCTGCTCTTCAAAAACGAGGAAATTCGAAATGTGTACACAAATTGTTTAAAATTACCACAAGCGACAATAAGCATTCGTAATATCTGTTTCTTAATAACATATTCATTTAATTTTATATACGGTTATGACGTCTTGCCACTAAATATAATCGATTTATTGTAAGCGGTTCGAAAATAAGCACACTAATATCCGTGATTAATATATGACTATGATGGCAAAGCCGATGAGTTAAATCCTATTCTTCAGTTGCCCTATGCTACCAGCGCGTCTCAGAATTCGCATGATTTCTAGTGACATTTTGCACAGAAATAATACTGCTACCATATACTGTAACCCAGTAATAGCTTGTAGGCAATTTCATTTATAGATGCACTTCAAAGAAACGAAAGTCATGCTTTCGCCTTTCCTAATACTGATATATATAGATACGGTCACATTGCATTTTGATTTTTGTACTACCCTAAAATTTATACTATGTAGCGTCACGTGCTCGGTATGTTCAGAACTATTCTTGTGTTCACAGGGAATGTGATTATTTATCTTTGTTGTAGGCACTATCACGTTTATCCGTAATTAAACATAACGATTATCAATTTTACCATAAATTTTCGGTACCTGTATAGAATTGTTGAACGACGGTAAATTTCTGCAAGAAAGAAAATCATCGGCTGACATTCTTGTGCTGCTTCTGATCCTATCGTACTAGCATACCGAGACCGTTAGAGGTCTTACTACGCTTTCTTGGCGATCACTCGATGCGGCTTTCGTTTCGGTGGAACTTTCGCCAGCCAGTAGAACACGCAACTCTCTATTAGTCCCGGCAAACACAAGTTATGGCCCTAATGCAAGACCTTTCGTTTTCTTTCACTTTACATTCTCAACTTAGTGTTTCCTCATCCAACACAGATAGCTACAGATTTTTTTCGTAGAAAATGAATACGCATCATTCACTCTTTTCTCATATTCATATTTTCTCGACATGGTTTCAATTGTCGGCATTATTGTGATTTACGTGAATATCATCACCGAATATCTGCTTGCATTTGCACGTATATTTTGCAGGCATATTCTTATGAATCCCAGAGTTACAGCCGTTTGAGAGCTTTTTTATAGCCTTAACCGCACCACATGTATCAGTCAGAGGAAGCAGGGATGAGTGTCTAGAGTAAAAACTAGACACTTTTAGAATCAGTTTCAAGAGAAGCATGTTGAGTTCCATCAATCTGACGATGTGAGCAACGCATGGTCTCTATTTCACTTCAATTGAAGGTTGTTTCACCAACCCACAGTGTAAATTCAGAAATCGAAAGACACGTGCTACTACACTTGAATTCATCTCATGCCTTCTAGAACCGAAATATTCTATGAGGCATTAGTATTGTTTCACTGTCTCCTTCTACGTTCACAAATGATGTGATCAGAGCTATTTTGTAGTTTCAGGAAGTAATGAAGTTTAAGCGAGCTCGGCTATTGGACCTATAGTATGCTGACTATTTCTGAAAGTCACCAACTAATTAGCAGAATCACAAGACAACAGAAAGCCAAACTGTGGACACCAACTATTCTGCAGTAGAGCTGGACAACGCTGTGACAGCAAAACACCACTTCCTCTTGAGATGAATGACTACATTTTTCTCCCAATGAAGCTGATCTAAAGCCCCTAAATAAATAGATAATTGTGACTTAATGATGATTTGAAACCATATACAGCCGTATGAATCAGGTGTGACTTAAACTCACCTCTACCTCAGTCAGCTATTCCTTCTCATCCTTAGTACAAGGTAACCACCGCGGTGGGGGTTGTCATTCGTTATAAAGAGTGGGACTGGTTGTTGGACGCTTGGTACTTATGATCCCTTTCTTTGGGCGCCGTTTCCGAGAAAAAGACTGGTAGCCTATTTTCACGCAGATGTGGCATTAAACTGGTAAGGTGAATAAAGTGTGGGAATATGCAGGAAGGGCACATAGAAGTAACCAACAAGAAAAGTACCACATGTGTAACTTATAGCATTCTGTTTAACATCACATGTAATGTTGAAAAAATGTTACTATATGAACAGTGAAACCCATCACTCTTACGTGATGTATCTAACATCAATCAGAAAGATGTTTGTGTTTCTCATCTACTAAACATAATAAGTCCACCCAGTGTCACTGACACTGAATTAGTCTGAGTGTATCGTTTTATTACCTAAAAACATTACTCCAGTAAGACTTTATAAGTTATTTGTGAACTAATACTTACATTTCGGAAAAAATCATTCATTATCAGAGATGGAGACGTTTCCAGTAGTTTCATCTGCATATTGTCAACATGTTCTAATTCCAAACTTCATGACTGCCCAGCCACCAACAGTGGACACGCTGTCATTCTAAAATATTAACGTTTTAACTCTGGTCGATACTTGAGATGATTATTTACTTTGCTTCGCAGATGTTCCGCAGGCTTTTGGGCGCGTTCTGCCTCCGCTTTAGGACGGAGTCAGATGATGAGTCTTTCGAAGACTTGATAGATGAAGATTTAATTGGAAAGCCAGAGGTAAGAAACATCGAGATTTATTGAAAAAAGAGTAATAATTATGAGTATGTATATTGTACTTAGTAGGACAATACACCCATTACATAACAAATTGCTATAACCATTACTGAAAGTGGCAAGTCTACCTTAGTTAATCGAAGAAAGTCAATTTTCTAATAGCAATTGACTTCATACGTTCGTATAAACGAGTTTCTGGCATCAATCAATGGAAGTATCGATGGACTGCCTAGACATTCCTTTAATGAGTACATTGTACCCAGCAGTTCGACAAAAACTACTGTTCATATCTGCATATAAATGCAAATACACTCGGACACAATAGATATTTTGCATGATATAACTTACTGAAGTCACATTTATTCACCCGCACATTTTCATCAATATAGTGATAGGTATGAGAAGTATAATGCTGTTAGTAACATGTAAAACTTCAAGAGTTGGCAACAAATCGTTTTAACTTGATGAACTAATTTATAGAGTAATTAGCTTGATTCACTATTCTACTTACAACATATTTTCGATCTCGACACAAGGCAAAATAGTATCTATGTTCTCACCTTACTACCATTCGAAAACCAGTCCAACGATGAGCAGCTAAATTGCAGGTTTCTTGATACATTAACTGAAATTTGCAAATCTGCCAAATTTGATAACGTTAATATTGCAATAGTTTTTATTTTATACGTGAATAAACACACAAGAAATATTATACTTTAGATAATGAGTAGAAAAAAAGCAAGTAACCGCAAAAGAATACATTGTCACGGTGGAAACAAATCTCCCACAGAGGATGAGCACCGCGCGTTGGCGGCTGCGCTCAGACGTGGACGAGTTGGTGCTGCTGGCAGCGCAGGCGGAGAAGACCCGGCCACCGCCTGCTGCTGTTGACGGAGATTGCGGCAAAGTCATCAGGAAGGTAAGCCAGCATTGCGGCTGTCACTAAGGGTGGATGTGACACACTACCGGCAGGATAGGGACGACGAAATTCCAGACCAAGTTCTGATACTACACACTGGCGAATAATGAAGCACCCCCACCCAACTTTCCCCGTCACCACCACCACCGTCCCGCCCCATTTAAAGCTCATACACTGCTGCCCACTGACGTTGCCCATCTTCAAAATGGTGGCGTTCTTCTAAATTATCTAAATCCGAAGAAGTATTACTTAGGACATTGACGGGACCGTTGAGTTCGCGAATCTTACATTTCTTATCATTGTGATATATCTGTTGATCGGTATCTAGTGCACAAGTTAGCATACTCCTTGGGACGAGCTTAGTTCATATTTCTTGTATTTTCAGCGCAAACTCCAAGACCAACAATTTCGTGACACTTCTTGTCCACCCATCAATTGCTATCCACTTTTAATGAGATGTACTGAACTCATAGCTCCACTAATAACGAGCCCAAAACGTGTGGGTCAGATTTTAGCAATTAGCTGAAATACATGTTCAAATCTCCCAGGGGATAATAATGTAGGACGTGTGATTTTCTTATGTTATTTGATACTGAATCTATTCACATTTTGCTCCAAATTCGTTGTATACTACTAGTAGATTCAAATGGTATCCTCAAACTACAGGCATAATTCATCCAACATTTGCATTTTCAGACCACTATAAAGTTGCACAAGGCTATTTACGGCTGAGGGATCATAAGTAATGAGGTAGTCATTGCTCATGAGTATGTTTTGAATCGTCTTTCTTTTATCCTATCACACAAAAAACAGAACAGTCGATCCTTCGGAAGAAAATTACCTTAGAAAATATTTGTACTCTTGCTATGTGATGTAGGTTCTAAGTATATTAACGCAAAGAATTATTTTCTGTGCAGGTCAATGATGCTTGGATAATTGTGACGACCGCCGAGATCCATGAGCCGCCAGTGATGGAGTGTGACGAGGACATCCCGCCAATCCCTCGCCGCCGCAGAGGGTGTCGGAGGTGCTGGGCGGAGAAAGTGGCGGCGAAGACCGTTGTGAGCCCACTTGGTGGCCGGGCTCACCGCTTCACTACCCACTAAGCGTATTCCAAGGGCGGCAGATGACGAGGAACTCCAGCTGATCCCTCGTCACTATAGAAAGTGTTGGAAGTGCCGGGTGGACAAATTGGGGGCAAAGAATGTTGTGCTCTTACATGTTGAGTGGGGACATTGGGCCATCAACCAATAACCATGTTCATCAGTCAAGAAGGAGGGTGTATGACGGGATACTTCCGTCGATGCCACGCCGCCAGAGAGGGTGTCACTGGTGCTGGGTGAAGAAAATTGTGTGTTTGCATGCAGTCTGGAGAGACTGGCTCAACAACCAATAAACATATTCATGAGGGAAGAAAGTCGCAGATGGCGTTTAAGTCCCGCCGATACCAAGTCACAGAGAGGGTATTGGAGGTGCTGGGTGGAGAAGACTGAGGCGAAAACTGTTGTACAGTGGCGTGGTGCCTGAAGACACTGGATCACCCGCCAATAAACATATTCATGAGACATTAATCCCATCAGATAACGGGTGAGTCCCGCCGATGCCGTATCGCCAAAGTTCGCATCGGAGGTCCTGCGTGTAGAAAGTCAAATTGAAAACTGTTGTGCTATTGCATTATGGTTGGAGATTCAAGTTCACCAGCCAATTAACATATTCAAGAGACATGAAGCCAATCAGATGACGAGTGAGTCCCGCCGAAGCCAAATCGCCAAAAATGGCATCGGAGGTCCTGGGTGAAGACAGAGTGAAAACTGCTCTGCTATTGCATTATGGGTGGAGACTCAAGTTCACCAGCCAATAAACATATTCATGAAACATGAAGACCATCAGATAACGAGTGAGTCCCGCCGATGCCACAGCGCCAAAATTGGCATCGGAGGTCCTGGGTGAAGGATGTCGGAGTGAAAACTGATGCATAAGTGCAGTGTGGGTGGGGACACTGGCTCACCAAGCAGTAAACATATTCATGAGGCAAGAACGCCAGCAGAAGTCCATGATTTCAATCGATGCCACATCGCCAGGGAGTGCATCGGAGATTCTGTGTGAAGAAAATCCGAGTGAAGGCTGTTGTGCGGTTGAATGATGGGTGGTTAACCTCGCTCACCAAGAGGCAAGAAGGACAATACATGACGACGAAGTCCGGCTGATGCCACGTCGCCAGAAAGATGTGCCTCGATGTGAATCAAAAACATCTAAATTGTATAAATATTTGGACTGTATAATTCATTAAATTTATGAATGAAACATCTCTGAACTACTGACTTTAAATGTTCCTGTGTTAACTAGGCTTAACTCTCACCATGCTCTCCTTTAACAGATACTGAAATACCAATTACTGCTTTCAACAAGGTTGCATGAATCTCCCTTTATAAATGTGTCTGCACAGAGAGAAGTATCTCGCAATGTTACCATTTTAGATGTGGATCTCACACGACAATATTATACGTGAACTGCCGCAAATATCAGTACATAGGCTGCCCTTATTCACAGCGAATCACACGTAATGTCGAGGTCATTCGTTGCACAACTACTGGTCAAAGCTCACAAAGATCTTTTATCTTAGTGTTAATAACTTCCCACCGGTACTATGAACAACAATGTACTTACATAAATTTCTCTGATTCTGAATGAGCAGAAAATTAAGTAGCTGTGTAACAGTAAGAAAAATCAATGGTGAAAAGATGTTATTCGCTCAGATACCTACACCATATGAGAAGCGAAGACAGGGGACAACTCTCTGAACATCAAGTTAAATATGCGAGGGACGCGAAACTATAAACTCCACACCTCTTCACGGAACATCAATGATATGTTTCTCTACGTAACCAAAATTTACATTCAAAAATTATAAATAATGATACTGTTGTGATTTTACAATACTCATTAGGACTACATGTGTCAGTTGCTAATGCTGTGGAGTATCAGCTTTAACACTACAACAACATATAATTCCCAAAACACTGTTAATCGCCAATGAGTAAACATTTATAAGTTTAGTTTCTTATTTTAAGACCATAGTATGAAACTGCAAAAGTTGCTTAAGGCTAATCACACTTGCACTGAATTAATAGTATCTATTTATATTCAATTGTGCTAGAGGCAGAGTCGAAGAAGCTACACAGAGTAACTAGCAATGACCCAAGTTATGTATTCTGTGGTGGACCTCTCTGAACATCTAGATGATAAAACAGTCTAGCAGTTCGTTACTTAACACTACAAGTATTGACATAGCCGAGAAAGGTCCTATATGGAAAAAAAGATCATTGTAGTAAGTGGTCAAATTCACTTAGCGTGTGTAACTGATTTACTAAATACGCAAAAAGTATAAGAATAGGCCGAAAACATATAAATATTAACATAGTATGATAAAAGTTTGGCCGAACAGATAAAAATATTTAGTAAGTATGAGAAATGATTTGAATAATTTGAAACAATCATAAATATGTAGGTATGCACAGCTAACTTACAAATATGTTGGTTTGTTCGAGTAAAATATACCGCTCTTTTCACTGAAACCTAAAAGTCGGCTCTGAAATCGCGTACAGTATTTGAATAACACAAGTAAATAATAGTTTGTAATTTATATTCTCGACGTGTTGGAGATTATGAAATTTTTGAAATGTTAGGGGTCTATGACGTGGAGGGGTAGATGCTGGACTGCAATAAAAGCCATAATACTTTCAACTAATTAATTTAAATATCCACAAAAACTAGGAGTATGGAAACTGCTTTTGTTTTACGATGCAACACGTCCGCACTGAGCGATAGATAATAATAATTTCGGTCAGAATGAACATAATAAGAATAGCTCCAACGAAATGCAGTTATTAAACTCACAGTCGAAATTAAATGATGATCAATGAACTTTAAAATAGTTTTCCTGTTGACCATCAGAGGGCCACCTTAAGGGGATACGGAATCGGATTTTGGGTTAAAAAATCGAATTTTTTTTTATTGGCGTATTATATTCTGCCATGTTTCCTCTTTAAAATGACGTATCATACATAGCTCTACTACAATTATAACTATTTTATTTTTATATATTTGTGAGATCGGGTATTGCGCTTTAGTTATACACGTCTCTCGTGGCTGACCATGAACTTTTTGGCAGTACCTTTAAAGTGACATGAATTCAAATATCCCGGTTTCCAGCGACTATTTATACACTAGTTGCCCGAAAATGTTTCTCTCTGGTTTCCTCAAGTTACTCTTTGACTTTGTGGCGGGACTGTTTTGTAAACAGTGTGATATAAGAAAGTAGTTGTTGTTGAGTTATTTCGTATTTAGTGCTTCATTTTTCGCAGTGAAAATGCCTAGAGCTAAAGCAAAAGTATTTAAAAAGCGTGTGAACTGGCAAAAGAAAAGAAATAATGATTCATTAGCAAAGCAAAGCAGTTCATCATCATCACTGTTGGAAAATGTGAATCCACTTATTACTGATTTGCCGAACGAACTTACACCAAATGAAAACAGTGCTTCTCATAAAAAACTAAGAGATTTGGAAGAGAAATATAATTTACTTGATAGAGGGAATGAAGTTTTTGAACTCATTGATACGAATATATTGTGTGAAGCTCTTGAAAACAGTTTGTGCTGCAAAAAATGTTATGGAAACGTTTCTCTGAAAGTAGAATCCCATGTTGGCCTGGCTGCCCAGTTTAATTTAATATGCAGTGTTTGTAAATACAGCTGTAAGTTTCCAAGTTCGGTTTCAGTAACTGTAAATAATGGATACAAGAAAACTGAACTTTATAGTGTAAATATTAGGTTAGTTTATGGATTGCGAGCAATTTGTAAGGGCAAAGCAGCTGGTGATATGCTATGTGGTGTTCTAAATCTTCCAAGTGCACCTTCAAAGTTTGAAGCTTACAATTATGTACTAGGATCTGCAGTTGAAGATGTAGCACAGAAGTCAATGCAGGTTGCTGTGGAAGAAGCAGTGGAAGAAAATGACGGCAGTCGTGACCTCACAGTGGCGTTTGATGGCACGTGGCAGAAAAGGGGCCACACCTCCAACAATGGTGTTGTAACAGCAACTAGTGTTGATACTGGCAAGGTTATTGATGTTGCAATAATGTCTAAATACTGTAGGTGCACAGGCAGGCTGAAAAATGAACACAGTGATGACTGTATTGCTAATTATTATGGTAGTAGTGGTGGCATGGAGGTTGCTGGGGTGAAGAAAATTTTTCATCGCTCTTCACAGTGGTATAATGTTCGCTATGTCAAATATCTGGGAGATGGTGACTCTAAAGCATTCAAAGAAGTTTTGGAAAGCAAACCATATGGGAACAGTGTAAATATAAGCAAACTTGAATGTATAGGACATGTGCAGAAGAGAATGGGTGCCAGGCTGAGAAGGTTAAAATCAGTTATGAAAGGGAAAAAACTAGATGATGGGAAAACCTTGGATGGCAGAGGAAGATTGACTGATTCCATAATAGACCACATTCAGAACTGCTATGGCCTTGCAATCAGGCAAAACACAGGCAATCTTGAAGAAATGAGGAGAGCTATATGGGCTTTATATTTCCACACCGCATCCACGCATGAGCATCCACAACATGGTTTGTGCCCCAAAGGTGAAAACAGCTGGTGTAAATACAATAGGGGACTAACAACAGGAGAGAAATACATTCACCACCACAGTCTACCATCAGCCATCATGGCAGAAATAAAGCCCATTTTCAGAGATCTGGCTGACAGAAGTCTTCTGATGAAATGTCTTCACGGAAAAACGCAGAACCCCAACGAGTGCTTGAATAGTGTGATATGGCATCGTCTCCCAAAAACAGTGTTTGTCGGAATTAATACACTACATTTTGGTGTGTATGATGCTGTGGCAACCTTCAATCTTGGAAATATAACTAAATGCCAGGTCCTTCAAAAGTTGGGTATGTGTGTTGGTTCCCGTACGGTACGTGCTATGTTCTTTTTAGATCAGCACAGACTAAGGCATGCTGATAATATAATCAAGACATTAGTGAAAAAAGCAAGACAGGTGCAGAGGGGTGCCAAAAGAAGACTTGAAGATGATTATGAAGTCTGTGAAGGGGGTATTAGCTACGGATCAGGAATGTTTTAATCTTCTTTCTCCGTTTCCCGTAAGTTTACTTTTTACTTCATCTAGGAACATTATCTCAGGTACTGGTCAACCTAGAAGTCTGAAATTTTTATGACGTAGTGACATAGGTCCCTATTACATACTGAAACAACGATTTTTTAATTACTTGATTTACAAAAGACTTAGGGGTGATAGTCTAGTAAAAAGCGATGGAAAAAATTTACTTAAAAATAAATGTACAATATCTCTGTAAGAAAATACTTTGACAATAAACTGTTGTTTCAGTATTGTTGTAACATATGAATGCACATACAGTAAAGTTTTTACCTCTCTGTCTCCAGCAGTTTGTGAGAAAATGTTCCCTATAGTAGGCATATATTAACATTGGGGGGATAGGTGATTCCGTATCCCCTTAAGGCGTCCTACGGTCTTCAATGCCTTTGAGGTGGCGTCCCGTGTTAAGACCAACCCTGCACACGTGAAACGAGCGTGCGCAGAATCACATCGAGTAACATCCTGTTCGCAAATGTCTAGATCCAACCACTGTTTCATCATAGTACGTTATACAAAATCGTAAAACAGATTGGCATAAAGTAGTTTGGGAAAAATTCCCTCGGTCCTTTAGATATTCCACACAGGCTGACTGCTCACCAAGCATGTAACGATTAGATTCGCTGGTGACGTTGCTTTCCTCAGTGAGTGGAATAAATAGTCTAACGAGTACACAATATGGACTGAGAGTAAACGGAAGGAAGGAGAAAATAATGAGAGGTAGCAACACTGAGAACAGTGAGAAACGTAAAATCTACTGCGGTTCACAAAGTAGGGGAAGTTTAGGAATTCTGCGGAGAAAGGAGGACATTAAAAACACAGTAGATCATTCGTGTCCAGTAAAAGTCTACTACTGTCAAATATACCCGTTAATTTGAGGAAGAGATTTTTGAGAATGTACGTTTGGAGCATATTATTCTATTGTAGTGAAATACGGGTTATGGTAAAACAGGGCCAGAAGAGTACCGATGAATTTGGGATGTGGTTCTACAGAATGGTGTTGAAAGTAAGGTAGACTGAAAAATTAAGTAATGAGATTCTCCGTAGAATCGGTGAGGAAAGGAATGTATGGAAAATTCTGACAGAATGACTGGACATCTGTTAATACATAATGGAATAACTTTCATGGTTCAAGAATGAACTTTAGAGGGTAGAAACTGTTGAGGAAAACAGAGGTTGGAATAAGTCCAGCAGGTAACTGAGAATGTATCAGATGGTTAGGTTGGCACAGGAGAGGAATCTGTGATGGGCCGCAGGCTGCTTCAAGCCAGTCAGACAACAGGCTGGTGATGGGTGACTATATAGCTGATATAGTCAACGGGTGCGACAAATACGGACACCTTGCCAAATTACAAACAAATCAACAACCGGTTATAAGGGGTTCGTACCTGAGTATCACGTCTAAGCAATAAATTCTTATTAATAAAGGATATATGTAAAAAAATTAACGGACACTCTCTGTGATCGTTAAGGAGTCTTCTACTGATCGAGCTTCTGTCGTGTATGCAGACTGCAAATGCTGATCGATATTGTTAGTGGGATCTCAGAAGGATAATGCAGAAGAAGCGAAGCAACAGGGAAGTAACCGCTTCTGTGACATCTACGAGTTCCCAACCAGGAGCACATTTCGTTTATTATATCATCTGTGTGCTTCAATACTTTAGTTTCTTGAGTTTCTGCGCGTAAATTTAATATCTAGTAGCCACTGTTCTCGCGTTTTCATTTGCGTCAGAAAGTAAACCGATTTTGTGACATATTAAAAGTATTTAGTCTAACCTGAGTGCTTCGTAGGTTAGGTTTCTGAATATCTGCGTATTACGAGACACAGTTGGTGCGTTTTCGTCACGGTCTACAGTGCAGGTGCGCAGCACGTGCCGGTAGTTCATTTATATTAATAGTTTAGTTTCCCACGGTCTTTAGTATGGACAGGGACTGCGATTGTAGCGTGCGGATGCGAGCCGATTTGGTGACACTTCGCTCTCATCTTCAGGCTGTGATGTCTTCGGTTACACAGCTTGAGACTGCAGTGGATGTGTAACACCGTTGTGCGCTGGCCGTGGGGATCCAAGGAACGTCCAGCTCGTCAGAGTCCTCCGATCGTTCCTCACCGGTGGCTAATCCAGTTACTGCTCGCACTGAGGCTGACCCCTCCCCTGTGGTCGAAGGGGAGGTCGCCCCAGGGGTGAAGCAGGTGGCTAAAGACTTCCCAGGCGGCCGCTCGTAAAACTTCCCCGGTTTGTCTGACAATTAAGTTACAGGTGCTGTCTGCGCCTGACACTGTCACTGAGCCAGATGCTGTCGCCTATCCCGTTTCAGACGAAACCAATCAGCCTGCAAGTTCCGGGCAATCGCAGAGGGTGGAACTATTGGTGGTAGGAAGCCCCCACGTTAGGCGCGTAATGGGATCCTTTGAGGACTTGGCTGACATGAAGGGTAAGAAAACCAATGCGCACTCGGCGTGCGCGCTGGGTGGAGTCATTCGAGAGTTCGAAAGGGTCCTCTCGGATGCCGTGAGGAGCACAGGGAGCAGCCAACTGCAGGTGGTTGCTCATGTCGGTACCAATGATGTGTGTCACTTTGGATCACAAGAGATTTGCCGCATAGTCGACAGGACCGATTGCGGACCTATGGGACAGAGCCGAGCGCAATGTCTGAATCAGAGGCTCAGACGGTTCTACGACAGCGTAGACTGCAGATTCCTCGACTTGCGCCAAAGGGTGATTGGTTTTTTGGTTCCGCTGAATTGGTCAGGAGTCCACTATATGCAGGAGGCGGCTACACGTTTAGCAGGGACTGCGTGACGTGGACTGGTCGGTTTTTTTACATTAAAGGGTCCCGAGGAAACACAAGAAGGGCTTCAGTTACAGTTGTGAATTGTCGTAGCTGTGTTGGGAAAGTACCAGTGCTCCAAGCGCTAATAGAAAGCACTGATGCTCAAATCGTTATAGGCACTGAAAGCTGACTAAAGCCGTATATAAGCTCAGCCGAAACCAATGAGAAGAACCTAAGGATAGGGTAAACACGATCGGGGGTGGCATGTTTGTTGCTATGGGAAGTAGTTTATCTCGACGCGAAATAGAAGTAGATACTCCCTGTGAGATAATATGGGCAGAAGTCATAGTTGGCAGTCGGAATAAAATAATAATTGGATCCTTTTACCGACATCCCAATTAGGATGTTAAAGTTGCTGAAAGGTTCAAAGAAAACTTGAGTTTGATTTCAAACACCTACCCGACTCATATGATAATAGTTGGTGGTGAATTTAATTTACTCTCGATGTGACTGCGAAAATACATGTTCACTTCCGAAGCTTGCAAAAAATATGAAACGAAATTGTGCTCAACGCAAAACCCGAAAGTTATTTCGAGCAGTTAGTTCATGAGCCCACGCGAATGGTAAACTCTTGTGGAAACACACTTGACCTCTTAGCAACATATAATCCTGAGTTAATAACGAGCATCAAAATCGATTCAGGGATTAGTGAACACATGTTTGTCGTAGCGAGATTGAATATTGTAACGTCCAAATCCTCGAAAACTAAGCGAAAAATATACCTATTCAAAAAGGGAGATAAAGTTCACTTGTAGCCTTTCTGAGAGAGAATCTCCACTCATTCCTAATTAATAATACAGGCGTAGACCAGATGTGGTTTGAATTCAAAGAAATATTATCGTCAGATTTATACCAAATAAACTAACACATGACGCAGGTGATCCTCCTTTGTACAGAAAACGGGTTAAAACACTGTTGCAGAAACAACGAAAGAAACATGCCGTATTTAAACGGACGCAAAATCCCCAAGACTGGCGATCTTTTATTGAAGCGCGGACTTCAATGTGTGACGCCTATAATAGTTTCCACGACGAAACTTTGTCTCGAAACATGACAGAAATTCCAAAGAGGTTCTGGATGTATGTGAAGTATGTTAGCTGCAAAAATTAATCAATGCCTTCTCTGAGCGATAGCAATGGAGATACTATCGAAGACAGTGCTGCCAAAGCACGCTTACTAAACACAGCCTTCCGAAATGCCTTCACAAAAGAAGACGAAGTAAATAATACAGAATTCGAATCGAGAACAGCTGCCAACATGAGTAACGTAGAAGTGAATATCCTCGAAGTTGTGAAGCAACTTAAATCACATAATAAAAGAAAGTCTTCTGGCCCAGACTGTATACCAATTAGGTTCCTTTCGGGGTATGCTGATGCATTAGCTCCGTACATATCGTTCGCTCGACGATAGATCCGTACCCAAAGACTGGAAAACTTTACAGGTCACACCAAAATGTAAGACAGGTAATAGCAGTAATCCACTAATTTACAGAGCCATATCGTTAACGTCGATATGCAACAGGGTTTTAGAACATATATTGCGTTCCAACAGTATGAATTAACTCGACGAAAACGGTCTATTGACACACTGTCAACATGGGCTTAGAAAACATCTTTCCTGTGTAACACAACTAGCTCTTTATTCACATGAAGTGCTGAGTGCTGTTGACAAGGGATTTCAAATCGAGTCCGTATTTCTGGATTTACGGAAGGCTATTGACACTGTACCACACAAGTGGCTCGTAGTGAATTTGCCTGCTTATGGAATATCGTCTCAGTTATGTGACTGGATTTGTGATTTCCTGTCAGACAGGTGACAGTTTGTAGTAATTGACGGAAAGTCATCGAGTAAATCAGAAGTGATTTCTGGCGTTCCCCAAGGTAGTGTTATAGGCCCTTTGCTGTTTCTTATCTATATAAACGATTTGGGAGACAATCTGAGCAGCCGTACTAGGTTGTTTGCAGATGACACTGTTGTTTATCGACTAATAAAGTCATCAGAAGAATGAAACTGTAAAACGATTTAGAAAAAAATATCTGAATTGAGCGAAAAGTGGCAGTTGACCCTAAAGAACGAAAAGTGTGAAGTCATCCACTGCCACCAAATGAATGTACACTGTTTCACTCCCTTACATGGGTTAAGCATTGAGGCAGAGAGGCTGAGATACAGACAGCTGTGACTCCAGGTGTTAGTAGTACACAATTTTCGTGTGCCCGTATTATATGGCTGTTGGAACTAAGGGGAAACCCTTGTACTTAGTTAGCTATTTAGCAAATTGTCCGTTACTCAGCACAGTCTCTTCACCGATTTTGAAAATATGTTTCGGAGTGCACCAGGCTTGTCATGTTTAATCCTTCAGTTAATATATTCCCAAAATTTATCGCGTCTGGAAAGTTGAAACAAAATGGTCGATCGTGTCTAAATGTGTGGTATAGTACATAAATTACCTCATTTCTTTTCGTCCACCTAGGATGGATTGTTAGATAGATCTAGACATCCACATGATTGTTGAGGTGGTATTTGATTACGTCTGTATAGGATTTTACGGAGCAGGGGGAAATGCAGCAGAGATCGTTCAAGAACATGGCCCGAATAGAACGCTCGAGGAGAACCTGAGAAGAGCGAGGACATGTTTACAAGTAATTACCTATGCGAAGCGACACACTCCATCCACAGACGTAACATTGAAAACACCGCCAATCAGAATTCATTATAAATATCATCATGTTATAATGCCGACCATCAGAATTAAATATTTAGCAACAAAGCAAATAAAAACCTTCGTATTAGGATTAAAAGAACTATCGAATGTATAAATAAACAAACGTACACTCATAATGAAAATGTCAAATGAAGTAACAGAAAAACAAAAGTAGCAGAAGTGTAAATGTTCCTTGCCCATGAAATTTTTAGACATGCTGGTGAGATGATAACTATATCATCCACATTCGGAAGTAAACAAGTTAACACATTTTAGTATTCAGTTTGAAGTCAAATATGTAGGATGTTTAGTTTCGTTTTTTAGTACAATATTAATCTGGAGATCAGTAAAGTTAAAGCAGGGGTTTGCCAGGCGTCTTTGACATATACTTATTGAATATATGACTATTTCTGTTTGATATTAATGTTCCAACAGGATATAGGGAAAATAAAACACAAGTACTGTTGCTGTTCGACGGTGAAAAAACGTTAACCTCAAAAAAAAAAAAAAAAAAAAAAAAAAAAAAAAAAAAAAAAAAAAAATCTGTCTTAAAGCGATTTTCGTCCCGGAGTTTCAGTTTTCTGTACGTATCGGTACTAAAGCTTTCATCGTGACGTTTCACATCACCACCGAATTCGTCACAATATGAAAGGTTGTCCTAGTTACAAAAATGGAATTGGGATAAATCAGAAATCAGTTGCGCATAAGGATATTACAAACCATCCACTGTGACAAGAAATTACTTACAACAGTTGAAAGAGTCGAGGGTCGGAATCAGAGGCTCAGACGTTTCTGCAACCGTGTAGGCTGCAGATTCCTCGACTTGCGCCAAAGGGTAGTTGAGTTTCTGGTTCCGCTGAATAGGTCAGGTGTCCACTATACGCAGGAGGCGGTTACACGGGTGGCAGGGGCTGTGTGGCTTGCACTCGGAGGTGTTATAGGTTAGAGGGTCTTGGGAAAACACAAGAAGGTTGTAACTCACATAGGGTGCAGGCCGAACACAGGATGAACGTAGATACAGGAACCAACGGTATAACAGTTATAAATAGCCGTAGCTGTCTCGGGAAAGTACCAGAGCTCCAAGCGCTAATAGAAGGCACTGATAATCTAATCGTTATAGGCTTTGAAAGCTGGCTAAAGCTGGAGATAAGCTCGGCCGAACCTTTTGCGAAGGACCTAACGTTCCGAAAGGATAGGCTAAACACGGTTGGCGGTGGCGTGTTTGTTGCTGCTAGGTGCAGTTTATCTTGTCACGAAATTGAAGTAGATAGTTCCTGTGAATTAGTATGGGCAAGAGTGATAGCTGGCAACCGGAATACAATAATAATTGGACCATTTTACCGACCTTCCAGTTCAGATGATGCAGTTGCTGAAAGGTTCAAAGAAAACTTGAGTTTCATTTAAAACACGTACCCGACGCATACGATTATAGTTGGTCGTGACTTTAATTTATGGTGACGAAACTTACATGTTTAATTCCGGAAGGAAGCATAAAACACCATCCTAAATTGTACTAAACGCATTCTCTGAACGTTCTTTCGAGCCGACGCGAATAGTAAACGGTTGTGAAAAGACACTTGATCTCTTAGCAACAAATGATCCTGAGTCAATAACGAGCATCAAAACAGATACATGCATTAGTGAACACAGGGATGTCGTAGCGAGATTGAATATTGTAACCCCAAAATTCTCCAAAAGTAAACGAAAAATACACCTATTCAAAAAAGTTGATGAAAATTCACTAGAGGCCTTCCTGAGAAACAATCTCCACTCCTTCCAAATGAATTATATAAGTGTAGACCAGATGTAGCTTGAATTCAAAGCAATAGTATCGGCAGCAATTGAGATATTAATATCAAATAAATTAACGAACGACAGAGCTGATCCGCCTCGGTACACAAAACGGGTCTTAACACAGCTGCAGAAGCAAAAAAAAAAAAAAAAACCAAGCCAATTTTAAATAGTCCCAAAATCCCCATGATTGGCGATCTTTTACAGAAGCGGACTTCAATGCGAGATGCTTATAATAGATTCCACAACAAACGTTTCTCTCGAATTCCGGCAGAAAATCCAAGGAGAAAAAATGGTTCAAATGGCTTTGACCACTACGTGACTTAACTTCTGAGGTCATTAGTCCCCTAGAACTTTGAACTTCATAAACATAACTAACCTAAGGTAATCACACACATCCATGCCCGAGGCACGATTCGAACCTGCGACCGTAGCGGTCGCGCGGTTCCAGACGGTAGCGCCTAGAACCGCTCGGCCACAATCTAAAGAGATTCTGGTCGTATATGAAGTATGTTAGCGGCAAGGAAGAACCAGTACCTTCTCTGAGCGATAGCTAAAGACATACACACAGTGATGCCAAAGCATAGTTACTTAAACATATCCTTCCGAAATCTCTTCACAAAAGACGAGGTAGTAAATATTTAGACATTCGAACCAAGAACGGCTGCCAACATGAGTAACATAGAAGTAGATTTCCTCGGAGTAATGAAGCCACTTAAATCACTTAATACAAGAAAGTCTTCTGGTCCAGACTGCATACCAATTAGTCTTTCCAGAGTATTCTGATGCATTAGCTCCATAGTTAACAATCATCTACAACCGTTCGCTCGACGAAAGATCCGTACCGAAAGACTGGAAACTTACACAGGTCGAATCAATGTTCATTAAAGGCAGTACGAGTAATCCACATAATTATAGGCCCACATCATTAATGTCGATATGCAGCAGGAGTCTGGAACATAAATTGTGTTCAATATTATGAATTACCTCGAAGGAAACGGTCTATTGACGCACATTAAACATGGGATTAGAAAAAAACCTTGTTCTTGTGAACCACAACCAGCTCTTTATTCACATGAAGTGCTGAGTGCTATTCACAAGGGTTTTCAGACTGATTCCTTATTTACGGATTTCCGGAAAGTTTTTGACACCGTACCATAGAAGCGTCTCGTAGCTTGTAGGGAAATTGCATGCCTCTGAAATATCGTGTCAGTTATGTGACTTGGTTTGTGATATTCTGCCGGCCGTAGAGACCGAGCGGTTCTAGGCGCTACAATCTGGAACCACGCTACCGCTACGGTCGCAGGTTCGAATCCTGCCTCGGGCATGGATGTGTGTGATGTCCTTAGGTTAGTTAGGTCTAAGTAGTTCTAGGTTCTATGGGACTGAGGACGTCAGAAGTTAAATCCATAGTGCTCAGAGACATTTGCCCTTTGTGACTTCGTGGCAGAGAGGCCACAGTTCGTAGTAACTGGCCGAAAGTCATCGAGTAAATCAGAAGTGATTTCTGGCGTTGCCAATGTTGTGTTATAGGCCCTTTGCTGTTCCTTATCTATACAAACGATTTGGGAGACGGTCTGAGCAGCCGTCGTTTGTTGTTTGCAGATGACACTGTCGTTTATGGACTAATAAAGTCATCAGAAGATCAAAACTAATTGGAAATCGATTTAGAATAGATATCTGTATGGTGGTAAGCTTGGCAGTTAACACTAAATAACGAAAAGTTTGAGGGCCCGACATGATTGCTAAATGGAATCCGTTAAACATCGTTTACCTGATAAATCAGTCAAATCTAAAAGCCGTAAATTCAACTAAATACCTGGGAATTACTATTACGAACAACTTAATTTGGAAAGAACACATAGAATATGTTGTGGGAAGGCTAATGAAAGACGGCGTTTTGTTGGCTAGACACGTAGAAAATATATCAGACCTACTAAGAAGACTGCCTAAACTACGCTAGTCCGTCCCTTTTTAGAATACTTTTGCACGGTGTGGGATCTTATTTGCACGGTATGGGATCCGATTTGAAGATTATCCATGTAGATGTAGATGTAGATGGTAAAGGGTTCATCGAACCAACGTCACGTTGTTTCACAACCGTTCCAATCTTGAACAGCGATTGGGAAAAAAGCACACTTAAATCTTTTCGTGGGAGCTCTGATTACTTCTACTTCATATGATGATCATTTCACTATACGTCGCCAACATAATATTTTCACAATCGGAGGAATAATTTTGTGATTGTAATTTCGTGAGGGGATCGGTCCGCAACAGAAAACATCTTTGCTTTATTGACTGCCACCCTGTTTTGCGACGGTACAAAACGAGCTGACCTTCTTTGAGCTAAGGCTATTCTAAGCGAAATAACGTTCAACGTCTGTTCAATTGCACCACGTTTTGGTCAGTAGAATTTGTAGATGTAGGATTTGTACGTGTACCTCAGTTGCAGCCATTTTGCCTGTTATTAAAGAAAACATAGGTTTTTTCCATTTTTCATCTTTTCAGGAAACTCCGCAAAACATTGCTTGGAAATTTAGATCTGCGTATTTTAAAGGTGTGTTGTGATGCCCTTGAAGTGTCACTTTAAATTACACTTACGATGAACTGGTTGGCGTGAGAAGGATACCAGACTAGTATAGAACGGATGTTTTGTACAGACTTCCCGATCGGAAGAGAATGATGGGTGGGAGGGGCAAACCTTCACATTTTAGAGCTTTACCTATAGATAGGGGTTCGTCTGACAACCAAAAAGTTATTATCCGTATTGTCGCAGCGGAATTGAACAACAGTTCATTGCTCTTCTTCTGTATACGCATTTATGGCTTATGAATATTGAAACATAACACTACATGTAACACATATAGGAGTTACTAATAATGCCAAGGCAAGAAACGAATGTTAATGGCGTATACACAGAATTCTGCACACTGTTTTACACTGCTGGAGAGGAAACTGATTCTAAGTCATCCTGTACGACAGTTGTAGGACTCTTCAAATAAAAGTGACTTCCTCTATCACGAACGATACTCGCTGTTCAGTTTACGGACAGACTACATCTCCCCGTCATTTACTGTCCATTTGTCTTATGTGGGTGCACGAAATAACTTCACTGACCTCGCATTTACGTAGCGCCCGACTTTATGTTTATTAAGTCACCACCTACTTGTGAATGTTGAGGGAGAATTTGTGTTAAATGCCTTCCTATAAATAATGGCGCAAACTTGGGTTGTAATCAGTGGACTTTGTAGTGATGGTAGGAAAAAAATTGAAAGTAAATGTGGCACCTTGCTGCTGTCTACCGCTAAACGCGTATTGTAAAGTTGTGTAAAGTTGTAGTCAATGGTGAATTAATGGACGTACAGATTCTCATTAGACTTCTCTTATTAACAGCTTTACTGTAGACTGGATAAATCTGTTCCACTCAAAAATTTCTGGCACTTGTAAGGTGAGATACACTGAGTGGAGACATTTCCCACACACCCTCTCCAGATGATGGGAAACCCGAGGCTACGGTAATCCTTTTCGTAACCCTCACGCTCTTGAATGTTTTTCTGCCATTGATAACAGGGACAATGACTTCGACACTGTCGAACACATATGGACAACATGTTACATTTGGGACAGGACCTTCCGTAGGGTATTTGGTTCAAATGGCTCTGAGCATTATGGGACTCAACTGCTGACGTCATTAGTCCCCTGGAACTTAGAACTAGTTAAACCTAACTATCCTAAGGACATCACACACATCCATGCCCGAGGCAGTATTCGAACCTGCGACCGTAGCGGTCTCACGGTTCCAGACTGCAGCGCCAGAACCGCGCGGCCACTACGGCCGGCCGTATGGTATTTTAGATAACTATGTTCTCACTTCATGAACTAAAGACAACACCATTTTGTACACACGAGCTCAGTGAAATAAGCTCGTACAATCAACTCGTGTACAGGATATCCGAAGTCAATTACCCATGCCGGTTTTTTGTCAGCCAGAAATGGAGTTCTCAAAGCACCCCTACTCACAAGCTACACCTTCTCTGCCGTCAGGAGTTTCAGTGTTTTGTTCATGGCACTGTCTCGTACCACAGCACTACAATTTCGACTACAGAAACCTTTTTCCCTTATTTCTCTTCATTAACTGGACAATGTGTCGATACATGACTCACCAACTGCTAATATACGTATGTTAATTGTTTTTACTACTTCTGTGGCATGGCCTAATCAATCGGGAGTGGAGTCGTCAGATTTCCTTCCTAAATATAAATTATCTTCTCAACGCCAATTCTCTTAAGCTAAGCAGACAGACGCAAGAGTTCTGTTATTAGTTTGAAATAAAGCAGAGCGTGTATGGGTATGGCCTAGTTGTAAAATAAAGCAGAGCATGTATGGATGTGGACTATTGGTATGTATCATCAAAGCTCTATGCCTATCATTCGGCACAGCAAAAATAACCTGTGACGGCTATCCATCCCCCCCCCCCCTCCCCCCACTACCATCCACCCAATCTTCCCGACCCTTCACGTCCCATTTCTACTACTAATTCTTTCTATGTACCTATTAGGTAATATAATTAATTACTAATGAATAGGTTGTGTTTGTATCCCGCATTTACATCGGTACTCCTTTCCCCACCTGATGGTGGGTGACGGCAGGTAATTCTGGTACCATTAAATGATTCCCCCCTCTCTGTTTCATTCACGAATGGCGCCTGGGTAAAACAGATTTCAGTATACGACTCTATTAGCTTTGACTTCTCTAATTTCTCGGTATGATTTTTTCACGATGTGGAAGGAAGTACGTGTATTGTTCGACTCTTCGTGGAAACTCAGAGGTAAACCACAGTGTGATGGACAATGCCTCTCTTGTTGCGTCGGCCACTGCAGTTAGTTGCGCATGTCTGTAAAGCTCCAGCGTGGACTAAACGATCCAGTGACGCAGCATTCCACTGTTCGTTGAATCTTTTCTTTCTCCCCCTTCTATTAGTCCCACGTGGTAAGGGTCCCAGAGCGATGTGGAGTATTCGAGAATCGTTCGAACAATTATTTTGCTAGGCACTTCTCTTTTAGAAGTGTTACATTTCCTTAAACTCGTAATGTGAATCTCGTTTTGGTATATGCGTTCCCTACTATTTGCTTTATGGTGTCATTCCAGTTAAGGTAGCACCGGATTTTCTGTTTGCCTGTTAAGTAAGGTACGAGAATAATCGTAAAAGTAAGGTCTACTATTTTTTTATACGTACAGAGCTCTGTTTGTGTGGCAGTTGGTCATACTGTTATGAAGAGTGCTTCAAGCGCTGTGTGTAAACATGCGCAAGCCGCGCTAAGGCGCTCAGTCTTAGCTTGTCAGCCGTTGAGAATGGAGCTCTACATCTACATCTACATGATTACTCTGCAATTCAAGTGCTTGGCAGAGGGTTCATCGAACCACAATCATGCTATCTCCCTACCATTCTGTTCGAGCTCTGATTTCTCTTATTTTATTTTGATGATCATTCCTACCAATGTAGGTTGGGGTCAACAAAATATTTTTGCATTCGGAAGAGAAAGTTGGTGACTGAAATTTCGTAAATAGATCTCGCCGCGACGAAAATCGTCTTTGCTTTAATGACTTCCATCCCAACTCGCGTATCATATCTGCCACACTCTTTCCCGTATTACGTGATAATACAAAACGAGCTGCCCTTTTTTTGCACCCTTTCGATGTCCTCCGTCAATTCCACCTGGTAAGGATCCCACACCGCGCAGCAATATTCTAACAGAGGACGAACGAGTGTAGTGTAAGCTGTCTCTTTAGTGGACTTGTTGCATCTTCTAAGTGTCCTGCCAATGAAATGCAACCTTTGGCTCGCCTTCCCCACAACATTATCTATGTGGTCATTCCAACTGAAGTTGTTCGACATTTTAACACCCAGGTACTTAGTTGAATTGACAGCCTTGAGAGTTGTACTATTTATCGAGTAATCGAATTCCCACGCATTTCTTTTGGAACACATGTGGATCACCTCACACTTTTCGTTATTTAGCGCCAACTGCCACCTGCCACACTATACAGCAATCTTTTCCAAATCTCTTTGCAACTGATACTGGTCTTCGGATGACCTTACTAGACGGTAAATTACAGCATCATCTGCGAACAACCTAAGAGAACTGCTCAGATTGTCAACCAGGTCATTTATATAGATCAGGAACAGCAGAGGTCCCAGGACCCTTCCCTGGGGAACACCTGACATCCCATCGGTTTTACTCGATGAATTGCCATCTATTACTACGAACTGCGACCTTCCTGACAGGAAATCACGAATCCAGTCGCACAATTGAGACGATACCCCATGAGCCCACAGCTTGATTAGAAGTCGCTTGTGAGGAACGGTGTCAAAAGCTTTCCGGAAATCTAGAAATACGGAATCAACTTGAGATGCCCTGTCGATAGCGGCCATTACTTCGTGAGAATAAAGAGCTAGCTGCGTTGCACAAGAACGATGTTTTCTGAAACCATGCTGAGTACGTATTAATAGACCGTTCCCTTCGAGGTAATTCATAATGTTTGAATACAGTATATGCTCCAAAACCCTAATGCAAACCGACGTCAATGATATAGGCCTGTAGTTCGATGGATTACTCCCACTACCCTTCTTAAACACTTTTGCACCCTGCGCAATTTTCCAGTCTGCACGTACAGATCTATCGGTGAGCGAGCGGTTGTAGATGATTAGCCGCCCGCAGTGGCCGAGGGGTTAAAGGCGCTACAGTCTGGAACCGCACGACCGCTACGGTCGCAGGGTCGAATCCTGCCGAGGATATGGATGTGTGTGATGTCCTTAGGTTAGTTAGGTTTAAGAAGTTCTAAGTTCTAGGGGTCTTATGACCACAGCAGTTGAGTCCCATAGTGCTCAGAGCCTTTTGACCCATTTTTTTGTTGTATATGATTGCTTAGCTCCAGTTGGATGTTACCACCAAGTCCGAATTGCGAACAGTTATTCGGTTATTAAATGCAAAGGGCACTGAGCAGATTGAAATCCATCGCCAATTGACGGAAGTGTGTTGAGAGTCGTGCATGATGTCAAAGATGTTCGTAAGTGGTGTAGAGAGTTTGCAGATGGTCGGACCGAAATTCACGACGAACAAAGGAGCGGGAGGCCGTCACTTTCTGAGAAGACAGTGTTGAAGGTTGAGTAAAGCATGCATGAAGATCAGCGGATCACCCTGGATGATCTCTGCACGTTGGTTTCTGAGGTTTCCCGAAGCACCGGTCACAGAATTTTAACAAAGACACTGAACTACCGGAAGATGTGTGCAGGATGGGTGCCATGCATGCTAACTGAGAACCACATGCGGCAACGAGTTGATGCTACACGCGCATTTCTTCACCGCTTGCAGCCGAACAGGACAACTTTCCGGACTCAATTGTCACGGGCTACGAAACCTGACACCAAGCAGCAATCACGCCAGTGACGGCATCCTTCTTTCCCAAAGACGCAGAAACTCAGAAAAACACAGTCTGCCGGTAAAGTCATGACAACCTTTTTTTGGGATCGGAAAGGGGTATTGTTGGTCGTCTTTATTCCCAGTGGGACCACAATTAATGCTGACAGGTTCCGTGAGACCTGGAAAAAACTCAAACGGGCAATTCAGAATAGTAGAAGAAGAATGTTGAGGAGGGGCGTACACATTCTCCATGACAACGCTCGCCCACACATCGCTCGGCAACAGTTTCAGTGGAACATAATCACCCACTCACCTTATTGTCCTGACTTGGCGCCAGGTGACAATCACCTGCTCCCTAGGTTAAAAGAACATTAGGCTGGAAAGTGATTCAGCTCCGACGACGAGGTGAAAGAAGACGTTCATAACGTTCTGAACAATATGGTGGCGAGCTGGTACGAAATGGGCATACAAAAACTGCCACAGCGTCTACAAAAATGCATCGACAGGAATGGTGATTATGTAGAAAAATACCCAAATGTTCAAGCAGAAAACTGATGTAATCTATTGTAGAAATAAACAGGTCTATGTACTTATAAAACATAGGAGACAATACTTTTGGGATTACCCTCGTGGAACAATCGGGTCTCTTGGAAAACACCGAGAAATGAATCTAACGTCCTGGCAAACTGTCAGACCCTACACCAATCATAAATTTTCTGCAGGTCCTTTTGCAAAACGGTATAGTCTTATTATAGACACCTCCGTCATCTGCGATCATTTGTTACATGATTACAATAAACGAGGTATTGAAATTTTTGATCATACACTCACGACAGAACGTCTTTGCTGCTGGTGAATCTTCCGGCTTCAGTGGCTATTGTCCGTGATACCTTCCTACTCCTATCATTTCGACCAGAGCTATGTTGGACATCTTCAGCATTGCTCCTGATTCTGCTCCGTCTCGCTGGCACAAAACATTAGTCGTTAGGACGTAGCGGAACTTGTAACAGCTCTCAAGATTTCCAGTGCTTAGCCAGAAAAGCCGCCATTTTTTTCCCCGGTTTTATTAGTTTGGTCTCTGTGTGTGTGTGTGTGTGTGTGTGTGTGTGTGTGTGAGTCTATGTGCATCTGTGTCCCTCCCATACATTCACATACATTTTCTCGGTCTTGCACATTTCCCATGTCGATACTAGGCGTACATCTGCATTTGAATATGTAAGTAGTCAACAGCTTTAACGTGCTTCTCAGCTTCCTAGTCTTAGGCTTCATTTTAAATACATATAGTTCTTGCAGCTCTAGAACATAGCACTGACACTGAAAATGTGTATGAGAATCTGTTCTATATTAATGCGTGTAGCTGTGTATACGGGTCTAAATGGCCTGCCCTCGTTCTGATAAATGTGCATTTACGGTGTACCTAGCTCTTACGTGCTATTGTGAAGTTGGTGAGTGAGTGGTAAACGATGGGAAGTGAAGACTAGCAATCGCGACTCGTTCATCGGTAGCCGATTAGTTACGAGCGACCGAAGCAAACTGCCATCTTCAAAACGTTACATAATAGCTGAATTCCCAACAGCTACACAATGATTGCTGAAAAAAAAAATAGCATTCAGTGTCTGTTCACTCACATCATGGTTTAATTCAATAATATATGTAGATAATTTGTCCGCAGCTCGTGGTAGTGCGGTAGCGTTCTCGCTTCGCGCGCCCGGGTTCCTGGGTTCGATTCCCGGCGGTGTTAGGGATTTTCTCTGCCTCGTGATGACTGGGTGTTGTGTGATGTCCTTAGGTTAGTTATGTTTAAGTAGTTCTAAGTTCTAGGGGACTGATGACCATAGATGTTAAGTCCCATAGTGCTCAGAGCCATTTGAACCATATATGTAAATAAATACCTGTCTCTGTTATAGAAATTCTGTCAACATTAGAGATAATAAAGTCTTCGTGAAATTTTTCATTTTTCTCTGGAAATTATGGAAAATATTTATGAAGAATTTGTTTCAGAATGTTTCTTAAGAACTGGACATCTGACCTCGATGTGACTTTCTTAACATTTTATTACAATAAAAAAGAAATTTTCTAGATGTGGAAGGGAATAAAGCAAGGTGAATATTATTTATCTGCTCTGTGGCAGTGGAAAGAAGTTACTCTAAACACTCAGAATGTTGATGGTTACATTTTTTCGATACTGTTGTGTAGCTGATGTCTCACGATTAAGTTTCCAGAATTTCTTAAATCTGCCTATTCTCTATGCCCCACTTTTGGGTACAGGAACAGTAGTAAATTAGTCCTTTAATTTGGATCGAATATCTTACCGTAGATACTAGTACATCGCACATTCTGTTTTCCTCATATTTCACATACGGCACTGACCTAGAAACTGCGTGCTGTCCCATGTCTACAACGCTTCCATACCATCACATAACGTCTCGCTTTGTAAGTGTTTGAATGGTTCTCACAAGGGTGTTATTTCGCTAGGTGGATCTCGATATACTACTGCATACACATTTAGACGCACTATAGAAACGTAGCTTCGCCATCTGCATGAATTCCTCCGCCGTTAAGTCAGTCCTCATCGTAATGTACGTGTCATCTTCAACTACGGTCTCCATGAAAACATCGCAACTATTTCTTATTCTTTCCCCACGCTCACTGTATTTAGACTCCACCTTATCGAAGATCTGCGCACCACAATTACCCCTGACCAACTCAGTGCGTCGGCAAATAAATCTCTGAACGTCTTAGCAAATGTCTGATACAAAGTTTTTCGTCCAGCTAGATGTTCATTGTTATTTAAAATTCACAAGATGTGTATGTTTCGGATCTATATGTATCCATGAGTAGTCATCACCGTCATTTTAGAACTCACTAAAACGTGACCTGAGGTACCGCTCTGGCCGAACAGTCGTACTGTACTCATCGAAAAAGTATGCGTATGGGTGTGAGTCGACTTCTTGGCTTTAAAGGAAACGTATTACACATTTCTGTAGGCACCTGCGTGTAGATGCTCTCAGATATAATGGCTTCTGACAGAGCATGGCTTCATTTCGATACATCGTCAGAAATTATTCCTTCATTATAGGTAATAAATAAATCTCAGGGTGAAATTTTATATCGAATACTAAAGTGTTCAGTGATAAAAATTGAAACCATCCTTGTGAATGGTACTTCTGCTTTTGCATCGCAGTTGTAGTGGTAAATTCTGAAGATGACAAGCCAAGCACGTATTAGGAAGCACTGTAGAATATTCGGAAGGGGCCGTTGGTCATTAATTTAGATACCAGGCGTATTTGTCAAGAATGTGATATCGCAAGATATGGTGAGGACAGTTGCGTATAAATATTACGGTTTTTAGTCGTGCTGCGTAAACATATTGTCTGTGCTTGCGTGATTTTCGTTGTGTTATTCTTTGTGCTAAGTGCTTCTTCTTGACGAGACGAGCTTGTCAGCTAGATATCTGAATTACTTGTCAGGAACCGTCCTCAAATAAAAGAACAGAAAAAACCAGCGGGACCGTAAGTGCTCGCTCAATAAATTCTCTCGGTTATCTCTTAGCCACACTAATATCCTGTAAACTACTACTGCAGTGCATTGTTGCCTAACATGTCAAATCGGTAAGATCCAGCCACTTTTGGATGTTTAATTGTAACAGACATATTTTACCGAAAATAGATCCTTTCCTGATATCCGAGTTGATGATCACTGTACGATAGTTGTCTCACAAAATTGTCGTATACCGTTTCGGTAAATGATGTACCCAACTGGGTTTTTTGCATTACAAAAATTTGCACGATTTTTTTTTTCTTATTATATCAACCGAATGTAATGGCCATTAGCAGGCGTTGTTCTGCTTTATATAAGCGTACTGTACCACGTTGCATACTGCATAAGTGTGGATTACAAACATTTTTTATTTTATTGTATACGACTTACCAGCTGTCGATATAGGTACACATTTTCTTTTGCTGGTTCTGGAACATGGACATACCCAGTTGGAGAAAAGGAGGCTAATTTTCCTCTGTGTCAATTTGAAGAAAAGTGGAACTTTTATTTGGAGCTGACTAGTGACGTGTCTCGTAAAATCACTAAGCCGTTTCACACTTCACGGCAAAGCTAATACGTGTTGCCTACACCTACCACCACCTTGTCCCCATTCCTACAAATCATTTTAGGTATTCACTTCTTCTGTAATGTTAATGGTATCAATTGACACGTTGTGCATGTGTTGTGTAATTAGAATAAACGGAGCATTCAAAATTTTTATCATCCAATGCAGGCTTCCACGACCGTTCGGCTTAGCTGCTTCTGAATCTTCCATTTTGCATGACTGCAGTCCAAAAAACATTTTTGTTCTTCACGCTTCGGTGAGAGCCCGGGTGGACACCTCCTGGAGGTGCTCCTGGTTTTGGTGAGTCGTGCAGAAGCAAGCGGTCAGTCGATAAGTCAGAGTGGAACCAGCATTACCTCAGTACTTGTCCAATACAACTCTCGACGGATAGTCAGAAAAAAAAGTTTAATGGGCCACGATCACGCAATCCGGTAGATTCACCAGTAGCCATTTAATATTTTATTTAACAACGGATTCTCGCTTCATAATAGGACGATCCCACCATATAATATAATTTAGAACAACGCAATTGGTAGAGGAGGGAAAAGAATTTAACTTATGAGACGCAATAACGTTCGTAGGTTATGAAAAAGCTTTTGTGAAAGTCAGTAGACACGAGCTGTGGCATGTTATGGAAAAAGGTTCTTTCCAACGAATCTAATTAAGTCATTTAAAGCTCTTTACATAGAGACTGAAATTATAATCCAATATATAGGTAACTTGTACAAAAAACCTACAACGCAAGTAGTTACAAATGTATGTAGCCTATCTCCGGATCTTTTCATCTTCTACAGGGATGAGCTATTCAGGGCGTGGAAACAAAGTATCACCCACGGCAAAAAGACCAACAGAGAGAAATGTGTGAGTACTCTACTATAAGCAAGTCATCATATGATGAAATTTCGACATTGATATTAGTAATCAGGCCTTAACATTTAAGGCTATCTGTGTAACAATTAGAATTGCTCAACAAATGCAAGCCATGAGAGAGATATCGATTAAGCTTCGAAGACAAGGTAGAAACCACGGTGCTCAATGCATCTTAAACCTAATTTCCCACGCAGAGGATATGCACTGGGTATAATCTGGTTAATGAGATTTCTCCATAGTGTTAAAGAGTGCATCAGAAGACATCATTCCAGAAATATAGACATTAAGAATGAGTTACTAACTGTTTTAATCCATAAGAAAATAGACCAACACAGGAAACTATGGTTGGAGCATGTTTCAGTATCGTTTATATCAATCCGCAGTAGCAGTATGACAGCAATCTAATTTCCAGTGAAGCCGAAACCGTGTAAAAAGCATTGACTTTATACTCTCAGCTGTGGCTTTCGGAAGAACCCTGCTGTGAGCTGAGCCATCCAAGCACATATTTCGTTGCAGAATGCGGACTTCATACTGGATGTTACATTTGTTGCTAGGATCACTATCGCGGCGCGGTATTTATTCAGCTTATAACAGCCTTTCCGCCCACAGGCACGCATTTGGGTTCGAATTTTTCTACAGTACTAGTTTGTCACATTTTTGGCAGTTTCAGATTACAGTTCTTGATTTGACATGTATGTAATAGCTTACTGATCGTTTGAATGCGTGCTTATGCTGTATACGTCGTTTTATAGGATTTTTCTCTAACATCACATCGCCAGAAATACCATCACTTTCTTCTAATTTTCTGATGGGCGTTTTGTTATCTGTCTGTTGGATACAGATATTGCAGTTAATTTTAACTAACGTATCGATGAGGAAGAGACTTGAAACTTTCAACACAGTTCAGGACATCATGAGAATGCAAAATTATGTGCCTACCTTGCCTGATGTGTGGCCAAAGGTACGTTGTCTATGAGTCCTAATGCCGATGAGTTGGACATTAGATATGTTACAACGTAATTCAAAAGTGGATGAGAGTGAAATTTTAACTCGGTTTTTTGACTGATTCATGTCGGTGGGTACTTTGGATACAATTGTCAGCCCCCTCTTTCCCTGTTCGTCTTTGTAGGTAAGTCTCCATGTGAGCCTGGATATCTGAAATTCTTTAATTTCACGGGCTTCTCGCGGGATATACATAAGAGGAACTAATGAACTGGTAAACTCTGGTGAAGAGAAACTAAAATGAACCTGAAATATACCACAATGCATTTGGTTGATTCGGTGAAAAAGACCAAACAGTGAGGTCATGGGTCCTATACGGTAAGGGAAGGATGGGGAAGGAAATCGGCCGTGGCCTTTCACAGGTACACCACATGTGACCGTTGCGTTCTCATGAAGGTATTTGAAATAGGTTGATAAAGTTTGACACACATAAGATAAGAAGCAGAAAATAAGTATTTTCAAAAAAATCAAGTTTTAATATACCATGTTTCTAAATCGGAGTAAGAAGTATAAATTAATTTTTCATTTCCACGTGCAGGTTCGTATTTTCTTACAGATAGTCCTGAAAAACTATGAACGTACCTGCAAGATCTAAAACGAAAAACGAGGAACGCATGCAAGAAGTAATTAATTCTTGAACTCTTTACGTCCTGCCTATTATGTACTGAGCACTGTCCACGTTTTTAGTTTTAAACCTTACAAGTATTTTTCAAAGCTATCAAAAATTCACAATCAAATGTTTTGCTGTATTATGTGTAAGGGCTTAGACTTCTGTACGGAACTAGGGACACTTACAGTTTATAACTGATTTAAGATGCGTGGCATATTAAAAATTGATTTGTAGTTCAATATCTATTTTCACTGGACTATCGTTAGTGACTAGGATTTCCGTCATCAGAGCTTTACTCATCTACATCTGCGGCTGCATCTACACCTATTATGTATGGTGGGGTGGCGGGCGGGATTGATGACCCTTTGTGCACGACCCCGATCCCTTGAATACCCACCCGATAACTGATCCTTCTGTCGGGCCTTTACTCTCATCCGCGTAGGAATGTAATGTCAATGAAGTGCAAGTTTGACCTCTCCTGAAGAAAGAGCTGCGAGAATCTTTCTGATGGTCGATGTAGATTCTTCAGAGGAAACGTTTCGATCCGTTTATTCCTGGCCTTTGCTCTAAATAGCTGGCACCTCTATACTCTATTTTCCTGAAATGTTAGTGCCTATTCACCAGCGCCCTAGCACATCGTATCTATGAGATAAAGGAACGATCTTTCCCTCATGAGCGAATTCTCACAACACGGAGAGACTTGGCAAGAACGGATGTTGAACTTTTGGACATTTTCTATCAAGTAAATAGCACAATGCATCGAGCTGATTGGGACAAGATCGACAGCATCACTCATACGAGCAAGCAGAACGAATTAGAGCGCTGCACTGAACGACAGATGATAAAGTTTGAACGATGCCGGAAGCAGACAGACAAGGCGATTCCCGACGTGTCACGCACAGTGGTCAAACTCACTGAACGGCAATTGACCGAAGAAGAAGTGTCTGCTCTTCAAAAACGAGGGAGTTCTAAATGTGTACACAAATGATTTAAAATTACCACAAGCGACAATAAGCATTCGTAATATCTGTCTCTTAATAACATATTCATTTAATCTTATATACGGTTATGCCATCTTGCCACTAAATATAATCGATTTATTGTAAGCGGTTCGAAAATAAACACACTAATATCCATGAATAATATATGACGTCGATGGGCAAAGCGATGAGTTAAATCCTATTCTTCAGTTGGCCCATGCTAGCAGCGCGTCTCAGAATTCGCACGATTTCTAGTGACATTTTGCACAGAAATAATACTGCTACCATAGACCGTAACCCAGTGTTGGCTTGTAGGCAATTTCATTTATAAATGCAATTCGAAGAAACGAAAATCATGCTTTCGCCTTTCCTAATACTGATATATAGATACGGTCACATTGCATTTTTATTTTTGTTCTACCCTAAATATACATACTACTATGTGGCCACACGTGCTCGGTATGTTCAGAACTATTCTTGTGTTTACAGGGAATGTGATTATTTATCTTTGTTATAGGCACTATCACGTTTATCCGTAATTAAACATAACGATTATCAATTTTACCATAAATTATCGGTACCTGTATAGAATTGTTGAACGACGGTATTTTTCTGCAAGAAAGAAAATCTTCGGCTAACATTCTTGTGCTGCTTCTGATCCTATCGTACTAGTATACCGACACCGTTAGAGGTCTTACTACGCTTTCTTGGCGATCACTCGATGCGGCTTTCGTTTCGGTGGAACTTTCGCCAGCCAGTAGAACACGCAACGCTCTGTTAGTCCCGGCAAACACAAGTTATGGCCCTAGTGCAAGACTTTTCGTTATCTTTCACTTTACAATGTCATCTAAGTGTTTCCTCATCCAATACAGATAGCTACAGATTTTTTTCGTAGAAAATGAATACGCATCATTCACTCTCTTTTCTCATATTTATATTTTCTCGACATGGTTTCAATTGTCGGCATTATTGTGATTTACGTGAATATCAACACCGAATATCTGCTTGGATTTGCACGTATATTTTGCAGGCATATTCCTACGAATCCCAGAGTTACAGCCGTTTGAGAGCTTTTTTATAGCCTTAACCGCACCACATGTATCAGTCAGTGGAGGCAGGGATGAGTGTCTAGAGTAAAAACTAGACACTTTTAGAATCAGTTTCAAGAGAAGCATGTTGAGTTCCATCAATCTGACGATGTGAGCAACGCATGGTCTCTATTTCACTTCAATTGAAGGTTGTTTCACCAACCCACAGTGTAAATTCAGAAATCGAAAGACACGTGCTACTACATTTGAATTCATCTCATGCCTTCTAGAACCGAAATATTCTATGAGGCATTAGTATTGTTCCACTGTCTCGTTCTACGTTCACAAATGATGTGATCAGAGCTATTTTGTAGCTTCAGGAAGTAATGAAGTTTAAGCGAGCTCGGCTATTGGACCTATAGTATGCTGACTATTTCAGAAAGTCACCAACTAATTAGCAGAAGAACAAGACAACAGAAAGCCAAACTGAGGACACCAACTATTCTGCAGTAGAGCTGGACAACGCTTTGACAGCAAAAAACCACTTCCTCTTGAGATGAATGACTACATTTTTCTCCTAATGAAGCTGATCTAAAGCTCCTAAATAAATAAATAATTGTGACTTAACGATGATTTGAACCCATCTACAGCCGTATGAAGCAGATGGGACTCAAACTCACCTTTACCTCAATCAACTATTCCTTCTCATCCTTAGTACAAGGTAACCACCGCGGTGGGGGTTGTCATTCGATATAAAGAGTGGGACTGGTTGTTGGACGCTTGGTACTTTTGATCCCTTTCTTTGGGCGCCGTTTCCGAGAAAAAGGCTGGTAGCCTATTTTCATGCAGATGTGGCATTAAACTGGAAGGTGAATAATGTGTGGGAAGATGGAGGAAGGGCACATAGAAGTAACCAACAAGAAAAGTACCACATGTGTAACTTATAGCATTCTGTTTTACATCACATGTAATGTTGAAAAACTGTTACTATATGAACAGTGAAACCCATCACTCTTACATGATGTATCTAACATCAATCAGAAAGATGTTTGTGTTTCTCTTCTACTAACCATAATAAGTCCACCCAATGTCACTGAAACTGAATTAGTCTGAGTGTATCGTTTTATTACCTAAAAACATTACTCCAGTAAGACTTTATAAGTTATTTCTGAACTAATACTTACATTTCGGAGAAAAACATTCATTATCAGAGATGGAGACGTTTCCAGTAGTTTCATCTGCATATTGTCAACATGTTCTAATTCCAAACTTAATGACAGCCCAGCCGCCAACAGTGGACACGCTGTCATTCTAATATATTAACGTTTTAACTCTGGTCGACACTTGACATTATTATTTATTTTTCTTCGCATATGTTCCGCAGGCTTTTGGGCGCGTTCTGCCTCCGCTTTAGGACGGAGTCAGATGATGAGTCTGTCGAAGACTTGATTGATGAAGATTTAATTGGAAAGCCAGAGGTGAGAAACATCGAGATTTATTGAAAAAAGTGTAATAATTATGAATATGTATTTTGTACTTAGTAGGACAATACACCCATTACATAACATACTGCTATAACCACTACTGAAGTGGCAAGTCTACTTTGGTTAATCGAAGAATGTCAATCTTCGAATAACAGTTGACTTCATATGTTAGTATAAACGAGTTTCTAGCATCAATCTATGGAAGTATCAATGGACTGCCTTGACATTTCTCTAATGAGTACATTGTACTCAGCAGTTTAACATAAACTGCTGTTCATATCTGCACATAAATGCCAATACACTCGGACACAATAGATATTTTGCACGATATAACTTACTGAAGTCACATTTGTTCACCCGCACATTTTTATCAATATAGTGGTAGGAATGCAGTTAGTAACATGTAAAACTTCAAGAGTTGGCAACAAGTCGTTTTAACTTGATGAACTAATTTACAGAGTAATTCGCTTGATTCACTATTCCACTTACAACATATTTTCGATCTCGACACAAGGTAAAATAGTATCGATGTTCTCACCTTATTACCATCCGAAAACCAGTCCAACGATGAGCAGCTAAATTGCAGGTTTTTTGATACATTAACTGTAATTTGCAAAGCTGCCAAATTTGATAACGTTAATATTGCAATAGTTTTTATTTTATACTTGAATAACACACAAGAAACATTATACTTAAATAAAGAGTTGAAAAAAAAAACGCAAGTAACCACAAAAGAATGAATTGTCACGGTGGAAACAAATCTCCCACAGAGGATGAGCACCGCGCGTTGGCGGCTGCGCTCAGACGTGGACGAGTTGGTGCTGCTGGCAGCGCAGGCGGAGAAGTCCCGGCCACCACCTGCTGCCGTTGAAGTAGACTGCGGCAAAGTCATCAGGAAGGTAAGCTAGCATTGCGGCTGTCACTAAGGGTGGATGTGACACACTACCGGCAGGATAGGGGACGACGAAATACCAGACCAAGCTCAGATATTACACACTGGCGAATTATGAAGCACCCCCACCCAACTTTCCCCGTCACCACCACCACCGTCCCACCCCATTTAAAGCTCATACACTGCTGCCCACTGACGTTGCCCATCTTCAAAATGGTGGCGTTCTTCAAAATTATCTAAATCCGAAGAAGTATTACTTAGGACATTGACAGGACCGATGAGTTCGCGAATCATACATTTCTTATCGTTGTGATATATCTGTAGATCTGTATCTAGTGCACAAGTTAGCATACTCCTTGAGACGAGCTTAGTTCATACTTCTTGTATTTTCAGCGCAAACTCCAAGACCAACAATTTCGTGACACTTCTTGTCCACCCATCAAATGCTATCCATTTTTAATGAAATGTACTGAACTCATAGCTCCACTAATAACGAGTCAATAAAGTGTGGGTCAGATTTTAGTAATTAGCTGAAATACATATCCAAATCTCCCAGGGGATAATAATGTAGGACGTGTGATTTTCTTATGTTATTTGATACCGAAACTTTTCACCTTTTGCTCAAGATTCGTTGCATACTACTAGTACATTCAAATGGTATCCTCAAACTACAGGCAGAATTCATCCACCATTTGCATTTTCAGACCACTACAAAGTTGCACAAGGCTATTTACGGCTGAGGTATCATAAGTAATGAGGTAGTCATTGCTCATGAGTATGTTTTGAATCGTCTTTCTTTTATCCTATCACACAAAAAACAGATCATTCGCTGCTTCCGAAAAAAATCATCTTAGAAAATATTTGTACTCTTGCTATGTGATGTAGGTTCTAAGTATATTAACGCAAAGAATTGTTTTCGTGCAGGTGAATGATGGTTGGATAATTCTGGCGACCGCCGAGATCCATGAGCCGCCAGTGATGGTGTGTGACGAGGACATCCCGTCGATCCCTCGCCGCCACAGAGGGTGTCGGGGGTGCTGGGTGGAGAAAGTGGGGGCGAAGACTGTTGTGCTCTTACATGCTGAGTAGTGACATTGGGCCGTCAACCAATAACCATGTTGATCAGTTAAGATGGTGGGTGGATGACGGGATACTTCCATCGATGCCACGCCGCCAGAGAGGGTGTCACAGCTGCTGGGTAAAGAAAATTGTGTGTTTGCAAGCAGTCTGGCGAGACTGGCTCAACAACCAATTAACATATTCATGAGGGAAGAAAGTCGCAGATGACATTTTGTCCCGCCGATACCAAGTCACAGAGAGGGTACTGGAGGTGCTGGGTGGAGAAGATTGAGGCGAAAACTGTTTTACAGTGGCGTGGTGCCTGAAGACACTGGATCAGCCGCCAATAAACATATTCATGAGACATGAAGCCAATCAGATGACGAGTGAGTCCCTCCGATGCAAAATCGCCAAAAATGGCATCGGAGTTCCAGAGGTGAAGACAGAGTGAAAACTGCTCTGCTATTGCATTATGGGTGTAGACACAAGCTCACCAGCCAATAAACATATTCATGAGACATGAAGACCATCAGATAACGAGTGAGTCCCGCCGATGCCACAACGCCAAAATTGGCATCGGAGGTCCTGGGTGAAGGATGTCGGAGTGAAAAGTGATGCATAAGTGCATTGTGGGTGGGGACACTGGCTCACCAAGCAGTAAACATATTCATGAGGCAAGAAGGTCAGCAGAAGTTCAAGAATTCAATCGATGCCACATCGCCAGAGAGTGCATCGGAGATTCTGTGTGAAGAAAATCCGAGTGAAGGCTGTTGTGCGGTTGAATGATGGGTGGTTACACTCGCTCACCAAGAGGCAAGAAGGACACCAGATGACGACGGAGTCCTGCTGATGCCACGTCGCCAGAAAGATGTGCCTCGATGTGAATTAAAAATATCTAAATTGAATAAATATTTGGACTGTATAATTCATTAAATTTATGAATGAAACATCTCTGAACTACTGATTTTATATGTTCCTGTGTTAACTAGGCTTCACTCTCACCCTGCTCTCCTTTAACACATACTGAAATACCAATTACTGCTTTCATTAAGGTTGCATGAATCTCCCTTTATAAATGTGTCTGCACAGAGAGAAGTATCTCGCAATGTTACCATTTTGATGTGGATCTCACACGACAATATTATTCGTGAACTGCCGCAAATATCAGTACGTAGGCTGCCCTTATAACAGCGAATCACTCGTAATGTCGAGGTCATTCGTTGCACAACTACTGGGAAAGCACACAAAGATCTTTTATCTTAGTGTTAATAACTTCCCACAGGTGCTACGTTCAACAATGTATTTGCATAAATTTCTCTGATTCTGAATGAGTAGAAAATTAAGTAGCTGTATAACAGTAAGAAAAATCAATGGTGAAAAGATGTTATTCGCTCAGATACCTACACCATAAGAGAAGCGAAGACAGGGTACAACTCTCTGAACATCAAGTTAAATTTGCGAGGGACGTGAAACTAAAAACTCCACACCTCTTCGCGGAACATCAATGATATGTTTCCCTACGTAACCAAAATTTACATTCCAAAATACTAAATAATGATACTGTTCTGATTTTACAATACTCATTAGGACTTCATGTGTCAGTTGCTAATGCTGTGGAGTATCAGCTTTAACACTACAACAACATATAATTCCCAAAACACTGTTAATCGCCAATGAGTAAACATTTATAAGTTTAGTTTCTTATTTTAAGACTATAGTATGAAACTTCAAAAGTTGCTTAAGGCTAATCACACTTGCGCTGAATTAATAGTGTTTATTTATATTCATTTGTGCTAGAGGCAGAATCGAAGAGGCTACACAGAGTAACTAGCAATGTCCCAAGTTATGTATTCTGTGGTTGACCTCTCTGAACGTCTAGATGATAAAACTGTCAAGCAGTTCGTTACTTAACACTACAAGTGTTGACATAGCCGAGAAAGGTCCTACATGCAAAACAAGATCACAGTAGTAGGTGGTCAAATTCACTTAGCGTGTCTAACTGAATTACTAAATACGCAAAAAGTATAAGAATAGGCCGAAAAGATATAAATATTTACGTAGTATGATAAAAGTTTGGCCGAACAGATAAAAATATTTACTAAGTATGACAAATGATTTGAATAATTTGAAACAATCATAAATATGCTGGTATGCACAGCTAACTTACAAATATGTTGCTTTCTTCGAGTAAAATATACAGCTCTTTTCACTGAAACCTGAAAGTCGGCTCTGAAATCGCGTACAGCATTTGAATAACACAAGTAAATAATAGTTTGTAATTTATATTCTCGACGTCTTGGAGATTATGAAATTTTTGAAATGTTAGGGGTCTATGACGTGGAGGGGTAGATGCTGGACTGTAATAAAAGCCATAATACTTTCAACTAATTTATTTAAATATTCAAAAAAACTAGGAGTATGGAAACTGCTTTTGTTTTACAATACAACACGTCCGCACTGAACGATAGATAATAATAATTTCGGTCAGAATGAACATAATAAGAACAGCTCCAACGAAATGCAGTTATTAAACTCACAGTCGAAATTAAATGATGATCAATGAACTTTAAAATAGTTTTGCTGTTGGCCATCAGAGGGCCACCTTAAGGCGTCCTACGGTCTTCAATGCCTTTGGGGTGGCGTCCCCTGTTAAGAGCAACCCTGCACTCGTGAACCGAGCGTGCGCAGAATCACATCGGGGAACATCCTTTTCGCAAATGTCTAGATCCAACCACTGTTTCATCACAGTACGTTATACAAAATCGTAAAAAAGATTGGCATAAAGAAGTTTGGGAATAATTCCCTTAGTCCTTTAGATATTCCACTCACGCTGACTGCTCACCAAGCATTTAACGATTACTTTCGCTGATGACATTGCTTTCCTCAGTGAGCGGAATAAATGGTCTAACGAGTACACAATATGGACTGAGAGTAAACGGAAGGAAGAAGAAAATAATGAGACGTAGCAACACTGAGAACAGTGAGAAACGTAAAATCTATTGGGGTTCACAAAGTAGAGGAAGTTTAGGAATTATGCGGAGAAAGGAGGACATTAAAAACAGAGGAGATCATTCGTGTCCTGTAAAAGTCTACTACTGTCAAATATACCCGTTAATTTGAGGAAGAGATTTCTGAGAATGTACGTTTGGAGCAAATTATTCTATTGTAGTGAAACATGGGCTATGGTAAAACAGGGCCAGAGGAGTACCAAAGAATTTGCGATGTGGTGCTACAGAATGGTGTTGAAAGTAAGGTAGACTGAAAAATTAAGTAATGAGGCGATTCTCCGTAGAATCGGTGAGGAAAGGAACGTATGGAAAATACTGACAGAATGACTGAACATCTGTTAATACATAATGGAATAACTTTCATGGTTCAAGAATGAACTTTAGAGGGTAGAAACTGTAGAGGAAAACAGAGAGTGGAGTAAGTCCAGCAGGCAACTGAGAATGTATCAGATGGTTAGGTTGGCACAGGAGAGGAATCTGTGATGGGCCACAGGCTGCTTCAAGCCAGACAGACAACAGGCTGGTGATGGGTGACTGTATAGCTCATATAGTCAACGGGTGGGACAAAAACGGGATCCTTGCCAAACTACAACCAAATCAACAACCCGTGATAAGGTAGCGTAGTGATTCGTATCTGAGTATCACGTTTAAGAAATAAATTCTTATTAAAAAAGGATATACGTAAAAAAATTAACGGACACTGTCTGTGATCGTTAAGGAGTCTTCTACTGATCGAGCTTCTGTCGTGAATGGAGGTTGCAAATGATGATTGATATTGTTAGTGGGATCTCAGAAGGATAATGCAGAAGAAGCGAAGCAACAGGGAAGTAACCGCTTCTGTGACATCTACGAGTTCCTAACCAGGAGCACATTTCGTTTATTATATCATCTGTGTGCTTCAATACTTTAGTTTCTTGAGTTTCTGCGTGTAAATTTAATATCTAGTAGCCACTGTTCTCGCGTTTTCATTTGCGTCAGAAAGTAAACCGATTTTGTGACATATTGCAAGTATTTAGTTTAACCTGGGTGCTTCGGTAGTTAGGTTTCTGAATATCTGCGTATTACTAGACACAGTTGGTGCGTTTTCGTCACGGTCTACAGTGCAGGTGCGCAGCACGTGCCGGTAGTCCATTTATATTAATAGTTTAGTTTCCCACGGTCTTTAGTATGGACAGGGACTGCGATTGCAGTGTGCGGATGCGAGCCGATTTGGTGACACTTCGCTCTCATCTTCAGGCTGTGATGTCTTCGGTTACACAGCTTGAGACTGCAGTGGATGGGTAACACTGTTGTGGGCTCGCCGTGGGGATCCATGGGACGTCCAGCACGTCAGGGTCCTCCGATCGTTCCTCACCGGTGGCTAGTCCAGTTACTGCTCGCACTGAGGCTGACCTCTCCCCTGTGGTCAAGTGGGAGGTCGCCCCAGGGGTGAAGCACGTGGCTGAGGACTTCCCCGGCGGCCGCACGTAAGACTTCCCCGCTTTGTCTGACAAGAAAGTTACGGGTGCTGTCTGTGCCTGACACTGTCACTGAGCCAGATGCTGTCTCCTATCCTGTATCAGAGGAAACCAATCAGACAGCAATTTCCGGGCAATCGCAGAGGGTGGAACTATTGGTGGTAGGAAGCTCCCACGTTAGGCGCGTAATGGGATCCCTTAAAGACTTGGCTGACAAGAAGGGTAAGAAAACCAATGTGCACTCCACGTGCGTACTGGGTGGAGTCATTCGAGAGTTCGAAAGCGTCGTCTCCGATGCTGTGAAGAGCACAGGGTGCAGCCAACTGCAGGTGGTGGCTCATGTCGGTACCAATGAAGTGTGTCACTTTGGATCACAAGAGATTTGCCGCATAGCCGACAGGACCGATTGCGGAACTATGGGACAGAGCCGAGCGCAATGTCTGAATCAGAGGCTCAGACGGTTCTACGACGGCGTAGACTGCAGATTCCTCGACTTGCGCCAAAGGGTGATTGGGTTTTGGGTTCTGCTGAATTGGTCAGGAGTCCACTATATGGAGGAGGCGGCTACACGTTTAGCAGGGACTGTGTGGCGTGAACTGGTCGGTTTTTTACGTTAAAGGGTCCTGAGGAAACACAAGAAGGGCTTCAGTTACAGTTATGAATTGTCGTAGCTGTGTTGGGAAATTACCAGTGCTCCAAGCGCTAATAGAAAGCACTGATGCTCAAATCGTTATAGGCACTGAAAGCTGACTAAAGCCGTATATAAGCTCAGCCGAAACCTTAGCGAAGAACCTGAGGGTGTTGTGAAAGGATAGGGTAAACACGATCGGCGGTGGCATGTTTGTTGCTGCCAGAAGTAGTTTATCTCGACGTGTAATAGAAGTAGATACTCCCTGTGAGATAAAATGGGGAGAAGGCATAGTTGGCAGCCGGAATAAAATAATAATTGGATCCTTTTACCGACATCCCAATTAGAATGTTAAAGTTGCTGAAAAGTTCAAAGAAAACTTGAGTTTGATTTCAAACACCTACCCGACTCATATGATAATAGTTGGTGGTGAATTTAATTTACTCTCGATGTGACTGCGAAAATACATGTTCACTTCCGAAGCTTGCATAAAATATGAAACGAAATTGTGCTAAACGCAAAATCCGAAAATTATTTCGAGCAGTTAGTTCATGAGCCCACGCGAAAAGTAAACTGTCGTGGAAACACACTTGACCTCTTAGCAACATATAATCCTGAGTTAATAACGAGCATCAAAATCGATTCCGGGATTAGTGAACACAGGTGTGTCGTAGCGAGATTGAATATTTTAATGACCAAATCCTCGAAAACTAAGCGAAAAATTTACCTATTCAAAAAAGGAGATAAAGTTCACTTGTAGCCTTTCTGAGAGAGAATATCCACTCATTCCAAATTAATAATATAGGTGTAGACCAGATGTGGCTTGAATTCAAAGAAATATTATCGTCAGATTTATACCAAATAAACTAACACATGACGGAGGTGGTCCTCCTTTGTACAGAAAACGGGTTAAAAATGTGTTGCAGAAACAACGAAAGACACATGCCGTATCTAAACGGACGCAAAATCCCAAAGACTGGCGATCTTTTACTGAAGCGCGGACTTCAATCGTGACGCCTATAACAGTTACCACAACGAAACTTTGTCTCGAAACATGACAGAAATTCCAAAGAGATTCTGGATGTATGTGAAGTATGTTAGCGGCAAAAAATAATCAATGCCTTCTCTGAGCGATAGCAATGGAGATACTATCGAAGACAATGCTGCCAAAGCACGCTTACTAAACACAGCCTTCCGAAATGCCTTCACAAAAGAAGACGAAGTAAATAATCCAGAATTCGAATCGAGAACAGCTGCCAACATGAGTAACGTAGAAGAGAATATCCTCGGAGTTGTGAAGCAACTTAAATCACTTAATAAAAGAAAGTCATCTGGCCCAGACTGTATACCAATTAGGTTCCTTTCGGGGTAAGCTGATGCATTAGCTCCGTACTTAGCAATCATATAACATCGTTCGCTCGACGATAGATCCGTACTCAAAGATTGGAAAACTTCACAGGTCACACCAAAATGTAAGACAGGTAATAGCAGTAATCCACTAATTTACAGGCCCATATCGTTAACGTCGATATGCAACAATATTTTAGAACACATATTGTGTTCCAACAGTATGAATTAACTCGACGTAAACGGTCTATTGACACATAGTCAACATGGGTTTAGGAAACATCTTTCCTGTGTAACACAACTAGCTCTTTATTCACATGAAGTGCTGAGTGCTATTGACAAGGGATTTCAAATCGAGTCCGTATATCTGGATTTATGGAAGGCTTTTGACACTGTACCACACAAGTGGCTCGTAGTGAAATTGCCTGCTTATGGAATATCGTCTCAGTTATGTGACTGGATTTGTGATTTCCTGTCAGACAGGTGACAGTTTGTAGTAACTGACGGAAAGTCATCGAGTAAGTCAGAAGTGATTTCTGGCGTTCCCCAAGGTAGTGTTATAGGCACTTTGCTGTTTCTTATCTATATAAACCATTTGGGAGACAATCTGAGCAGCCGTACTAGGTTGTTTGCAGATGACGCTGTCGTTTATCGACTAATAAAGTCATCAGAAGAAAGAAACTGTAAAACGATATAGAAAAAAATATCTGAACTGCGCGAAAAGTGGCAGTTGACCCGAAAGAACGAAAAGTGTGAAGTCATCCACTGCCACCAAATGAATTTACACTGTTTCACTTCCTTACAAGCTTTAAGCATTGAGACAGGGAGGCTGAGATACAGACAGCTGTGACTCCAGGTGTTAGTAGTATACAATTTTCGTGTGCCCGTATTTTATGACTGTTGGAAATAATGGGAAACCCTTGTACGTAGTTAGCTATTTAGCAAATTGTCCGTTACTCAGCACAGTCTCTTCAAAGATTTTGAAAATATGTTTCGGAGTGCACCAGGCTTGTCGTGTTTAATCCTTCAGTTAATATAATCCCAAAACTTATCGCGTCTGGAAAGTTGAAACAAAATGGTCGATCGTGTCTAAATGTGTGGTATAGTACATAAATTACCTAATTTCTTTTCGTCCACCTAGGATGGATTGTTAGATAGATCTAGACATCCACATGATTGTTGAGGTGGTATTTGATTACATCTGTATCGGATTTGACGGAGCAGGGGGAAATGCAGCTGAGATTGTTGAAGAACATGGCCTGAATAGAACGCTCGAGGAGAACCTGAGAAGAGCGAGGACATGTTTAAAAGTAACTACCTATGCAAGGCGACACACTCCTTCCACAGACGTAACATTGAAGACACCGCCAATCAGAATTCATTATAAATATCTACATGTTATAATGCCGACTATAAGAATTAAATATTTAGTAACAAAGCAACCAAAAACTTTCGTATTAGGATTAACAGAACCATCGAATGCATAAATAAACAAACGTACACTCATAATGAAGGAGTGGAACAATTTGTTTCACAGACTTTAAAAACTGTAACTGTGACTGTGTCTACATCTACATGAGCAGACTAGCCTTTCCAGGACCAATTGCGTGCCTCTGGCGCAGAGACGAGTCGAGGGTCTGAATCAGAGGCTCAGACGGTTCTGCGACCATGTAGGCTGCAGATTCCTCGACTTGCGCCAAAGGGTAGTTGCGTTTCTGGTTCCGCTGAAAAGGTCAGGTGTCCACTATACGTAGGAGGCGGTTACACGGGTAGCAGTGGCTGTGTGGCGTGCACTCGGAGGTTTTTTAGCTTAGAGGGTCTCGGGAAAACACAAGAAGGTTGTCACTCACTTTAGGTGCAGGCTGAACACAGGAAGAACGTAGATACAGGTATAACGGTTATAAATTGCCGTAGCTGTGTCGGGAAAGTACCAGAGCTCCAAGCGCTAATAGAAGGCACTGAAAATCTAAACGTTATAGGCTTTGAAAGCTGGCTAAAGCTGGAGATAAGCTCGGCCGAAACTTTTGCGAAGAACCTAACGTTCCGAAAGGATAGGCTAAACACGGTTGGCGGTGGCGTGTTTGTTTCTGTTAGATGCAGTTTAACTTAACGCGAAATTGAAGTAGATAGTTCCTGTGAATTAGTATGGGCAGGAGCGATAGCTGGCAACCGGAATACAATAATAATTGGACCATTTTACCGACCCTCCAGTTCAGATGATGCAGTTGCTGAAAGGTTCAAAGAAAACTTGAGTTTAGTTTAAAAACACATACCCGACGCATACGATTATAGTTGGTCATGACTTTAATTTATGTTGACGAAACTACATGTTTAATTCCGGAAGGACGCATAAAACATCATCCTAAATTGTACTAAACGCATTCTCTGAACGTTCTTTCGAGCCGACGCGAATGGTAAACGGTTGTGAAAAGACACTTGATCTCTTAGCAACAAATGATCCTGAGTCAATAACGAGCATCAAAACAGATATATGCATTAGTGAACACAGGGATGTCGTAGCGAGATTGAATATTGTAACCCCAAAATTCTCCAAAAATAAACAAAAAATACACCTATTCAAAAAAGTTGATGAAAATTCCCTAGAGGCCTTTCTGAGAAACAATCTCCACTCCTTCCAATGAATTATATAAGTGTAGACCAGATGTAGCTTGAATTCAAAGCAATAGTATCGGCAGCAATTGAGAGATTAATATCAAATAAATTAACGAACGACAGAGCTGATCCGCCTCGGTACACAAAACGGGTCTTAACACAGCTGCAGAAACAAAAAAAAAAAAAAAAAAAAAAAAAGCCAATTTTAAATAGTCCCAAAATCCCCATGATTGGCGATCTTTTACAGAAGCGGACTTCAATGCGAGATGCTTATAATATATTCCACAACAAACGTTTCTCTCGAATTCCGGCAGAAAATCCAAAGAGAAAAATGGTTCAAATGGCTTTGAGCACTACGTGACTCAACTTCTGAGGTCATTAGTCCCCTAGATCTTAGAACTACATACACATAACTAACCTAAGGTTATCACACACATCCATGCCCGAGGCACGATTCGAACCTGCGACTGTAGCGGTCGCGCGGTTCCAGACGGTAGCGCCTAGAACCTCTCGGCCACAATCCAAAGAGATTCTGGTCGTATGTGAAGTATGTTAGCGGCAAGAAGTAACCAGTACCTTCTCTGAGCGATAGCTAAAGACATACAGACAGTGATGCCCAAGCATAGTTACTTAAACATATCCTTCTGAAAACTCTTCACAAAAGACGAGGTAGTAAATACTTAGACATTCTAACCAAGAACGGCTGCCAACATGAGTAACATAGAAGTAAATATCCTCGGAGTAATGAAGCCACTTACATCACTTAATACAAGAAAGTCTTCTGGTCCAGACTGCATACCAGTTAGAGTCTTTCCAGAGTATTCTGATGAATTTGCTCCATAGTTAACAATCATCTACAACCATTTGCTCGACGAGAGATCCGTACCCAAAGACTGGAAACTTACACAGGTCGAATCAATATTCATTAAAGGTAGTACGAGTAATCGACATAATTACAGGCCCACATCATTAACGTCGATATGCAGCAGGATTCTGGAACATATATTGTGTTCAACATTATGAATTACCTCGAAGGAAACGGTCTATTGACACACATTAAACATGGGATTAGAAAACATCGTTCTTGTGAACCACAACTAGCTCTTTATTCGCATGAAGTGTTGAGTGCTTTGACAAGGGATTTCAGACTGATTCCTTGTTTACGGATTTCCGGAAGGGTTTTGACACCGTACCATAAAATGGTTCAAATGGCGCTGAGCACTATGGGACTCAACTGCTGTGGTCAGTAGTCCCCTAGAACTTACACTACTTAAACCGAACTAACCTAAGGACATCACACACATCCATGCCCAAGGCAGGATTCGAACCTGCGACCGTAGCAATCGCACGGTTCCGGACTGCGCGCCTAGAACCGCGAGACCACCGCGGCCGGCACCGTACCATAGAAGCGGTTCGTAGCTTGTAGGGAAATTGCATGCCTCTGAAATATCGTCTCAGTTATGTGACTGGGTTTGTGATATCCTGCCGGCCGTAGAGACCGAGCGGTTCTAGGCGCTGCAGTCTGCAACCACGCAACCGCTACGGTCGCAGGTTCGAATCCTGCCTCGGGCATGGATGTGTGTGATGTCCTTAGGTAATTAGGTCTAAGTAGTTCTAGGTTCTAAGGGACTGAGGACGTCAGAAGTTAAATCCCATAGTGCTCAGAGACATTTGCTCTTTGTGACTTCGTGTCAGAGAGGCCACAGTTCGTAGTAACTGGCGGAAAGTCATCGAGTAAATCAGAAGTGATTTCTGGCGTTGCCAATGGTGTGTTATAGGCCCTTTGCTGTTCCTTATCTATACAAACGATTTGGGAGACGGTCTGAGCAGCCGTCGTTTGTTGTTTGCAGATGACACTGTCGTTTATCGACTAAAAAAGTCATCCGAAAATCAAAACTAATTGCAAAACGATTTAGAATAGATATCTGTGTGGTGCCAAGCTTGGCAGTTAACCCTAAATAACGAAAAGTTTGAGGGCTCCACATGAGTGCTAAAAGGAATCCGTTATACATCGTTTACCTGATAAATCAGTCAAATCTAAAAGCCGTAAATTTAACTAAATACCTGCGAATTACTATTACTAACAACTTAATTTGGAAAGAACACATAAAATATGTTGTGGGAAGGCTAATCAAAGACGGCGTTTTGTTGGCTAGACTCGTAGAAAATATAACAGACCTACTAAGGGGACTGCCTAAACTACGCTAGTACGTCCCCTTTTAGAATACTTTTGCACGGTGTGGGATCTTATTTGCACGGTATGGGATCTGATTTGAAGTTTATCCATGTAGATGTAGATGTAGATGGTAAAGGGTTCATCGAACCAACGTCAAGTTGTTTCACAACCGTTCCAATCTTGAACAGCGATTGGGAAAAAAGAACACTTAAATCTTTTCGTGCGAGCTCTGATTACTTCTACTTTTTATGATGATCATTTCACTATACGTCGCCAACATAATATTTTCACAATCGGATTAATAAGTTTGTGATTGTAATTTCGTGAGGGGATCGGTCCGCAACAGAAAACATCTTTGCTTTATTAACTGCCACCCTGTTTCGCGACGGTACAAAACGAGCTGACCTTCTTTGAGCTAAGGCTATTCTAAGCGAAATAACGTTCAACGTCTGTTCAATTGCACCACGTTTTGGTCAGTAGAATTTGTAGATGTAGGATTTGTACATGTACCTCAGTTGCAGCAATTTTGCCTGTTATTAAAGAAAACATAGGTTTTTTCCATTTTTCATCTTTTCAGGAAACTCCGCAAAACATTGTTTGGAAATTTAGATCTGCATATTTTTAAGGTGTGTTGTGATGCCCTTGAAGTGTCACTTTAAATTACACTTACGATGAACTGGTTGGCATGAGAGGGATACCAGTTTTGTATAGAACGGATGTTTTGCACAGGGTTCCCGATCGGAAGAGAATGGTGGGTGGGAGGGGCAAACCTTCACTTTTCAGAACTTTGCCTATAGATAGGGGTTCGTCTGGCAACCAAAAACTTATTATCCGTATTGTCGCAGCGGAATTGAATAACAGTTTATTGCTCTTTTTCAGTATACGTTTTTATGGATTGTGAATATTGAAACGAAACACTATATGTAACACATATAGGAGTTACTAATAATGCCAAGGAAAGAAACGAATGTTAATGGCGTATACATAGAATCCTGCACACTGTTCTACACTGCTAGAGAGGAAACTGATTCTTAGTCATCCTGTACGACAATTGTAGTGCTCCTCAAATAAAAGTGACATCCTCTATCACGAGCCATACTCGTTGTTCAGTTTACGGACAGACTACATCTCCCCGTCATTTACTGTCCAGTTCCCTTATGTGGGTGCACGAAATAACTTCACTGAGCTCGCATTTACGTAGCGACCGACTTTATGTTTATTAAGTCACCACCTACTTGTGCATGTTGAGGGAGAAATTGTGTTAAATGCTTTCCTATAAATAATGGCGCAAACTTGGGTTGTAATCAGTGGACTTTGTAGTGATGGTAGGAAAAAAATGGAAAGTAAATGTGGCACCTTGCTGCTGTCTACCGCTAAACGCGTATGGTATTTGGTTCAAATGGCTCTGAGAACTATGGGACTCAACTGCTGAGGTCATTAGTCCCCTGGAACTTAGAACTAGTTAAAGCTAACTAACCTAGGACATCACACGCATCCATGCCGGAGGCAGGATTCGAACCTGCGACCGTAGCGGTCCCAGGGTTCCAGACTGCAGCGCCAGAACCGCGCGACCACTTCGGCCGGCCGTATGTTCTCACTTCATGAACTAAAGACAACACCATTTTGTGCACACGAGCTCAGTGAAATAAGCCCGTACACTCAACTCGTGTACAGGATATCCGAAGTCAATTACCCATGCCGGTTTTTTGTCATTCACGAAAAATTCAAGAAATGGAGTTCTCAAAGCACCCCTACTCACAAGCTCCACCTTCTCTGCTGCCCTCAGGAGTTTCGGTGTGTTGTCCATGGCACTGTCTCGTACCACAGCACTCCAATTTGGAGTACAGAAAGCTTTTTCTCCTATTTCTCTTCATTAACTGGACAATGTGTCAATACATGACTCACCAAATGCTAATATACGTATGTTAATTGTTTTTACTACTTCTGTGGCATGGCCTAATCAATGGGGAGTGGAGTCGTCACATTTCCTTCCTAAATATAAATTATCTTCTCAACGCCAATTCTCTTAAGCTAAGCAGACAGACGCAAGAGTTCTGTTATTAGTTTGAAATAAAGCAGAGCATGTAAGGGTATGGCCTAGTTGTAAAATAAAGCAGAGCATGTATGGATGTGGACTATTGGTATGTATCATCAAAGCACTATGCCTATCACTCGGCACAGCAAAAATAACCTGTGACGGCTATCCATCCCCCCCCCCCCCCCCCCTTCCATCCGCAGAATCTTCCCGACACCTCACGTCCCATTTCTACGACTAATTCTTGTTATGTACCTATTAGGTAATATAATTAATTACTAATGAATAGGTTGTGTTTGTATCCCGCATCTACATCGGTACCCTTTTCCCCACCTGATGGTGTGTGACGACAGGTAATTCTGGTACCATTAAATGATTCCCCCATCTCTGTTCCATTCACGAATGGCGCCTGGGTAAAACAGATTTCGGTATACGACTCTATTAGCTTTGACTTCTCTAATTTCTCGGTATCATTTTTTCACGATGTGGAAGGAAGTACGTGTATTGTTCGACTCTTCGTGGAAAGTACTCTCCTGGAAACTCAGAGGTAAACCACAGTGTGATGGACAATGCCTCTCTTGTTGCGTCTGCCACTGTACTTAGTTGCGCATGTCTGTAAAGCTCCAGCGTCGACTAAACGATCCAGTGACGAAGCATTCCACTGTTCGTTGAATCATTTCTTTCTCCCCCTTCTTTTAGTGCTACCTGGTAAGGGTCCCAGAGCGATGTGCAGTATTCGAGAATCGTTCGAACAAATATTTTGCTAGGCACTTCTCTTTTAGAAGTATTACATTTCCTTAAAACTCTTAATGTGAATCTCGTTCTAGTATATGCGCTCCCTACTATTTGCTTTATGGTGTCATTCCAGTTAAGGTAGCACCGGATTATCTGTTTGCCTGTTAAGTAAGGTACGAGAGTAATCCTAAAAGTAAGGTCTACTATTTTTTTATACGTACAGAGCTCTGTTTGTGTGGCAGTTGGTCATACTGTTATGAAGAGTGCTTCAAGCGCTGTGTGTAAACATGCGCACGCTGCGCTAAGGCGCTCAGTCTTAGCTTGTCAGCCATTGAGAATGGAGCTCTACATCTACATCTACACCTACATCTACATGAATACTCTGCAATTCACATTTAAGTGCTTGGCAGAGGGTTCATAGAACCACAATTATGCTATCTCCCTACAATTTCACTCCCGAACAGCTCGTGGGAAAATCGAACACCTAAACACATTCTGTTCGACCTCTGATTTCTCTTATTTTATTTTGATGATCATTCCTACCTATGTACGTTGGGGTCAACAAAATATTTTCGCATTCGGAAGAGAAAGTTGGTGACTGAAATTTCGTAAATAGATCTCACCGCGACGAAAAACGTCTTTGCTTTAATGACTTCCATCCCAACTCGCGTATCATATCTGCCACACACTTCCCCGTATTACGTGATAATACAAAACGAGCTGCCCTTTTTTGCACCCTTTCGATGTCCTCCGTCAATTCCACCTGGTAAGGATCCCACACCGCGCAGCAATATTCTAACAGAGGACGAAAGAGGGTAGTGTAAGCTGTCTCTTTAGTGGACTTGTTGCATCTTCTAAGTGTCCTGCCAATGAAACGCAACCTTTGGCTCTCCTTCCCCACAATATTATCTATGTGGTCTTTCCAACTGAAGTTGTTCGTCATTTTAACACCCAGGTACTTAGTTGAATTGACAGCCTTGAGAATTGTACTATTTATCGAGTAATCGAATTCCCACGGATTTCTTTTGGAACACATGTGGATCACCTCACACTTTTCGTTATTTAGCGCCAACTGCCACCTGCCACACCATTCAGCAATCTTTTCCAAATCTCTTTGCAACTGATACTGGTCTTCGGATGACCTTACTAGACGGTAAATTACAGCATCATCTGCGAACAACCTAAGAGAACTGCTCAGATTGTCACCCAGGTCATTTATATAGATCAGGAACAGCAGAGGTCCCACGACGCTTCCCTGAGGAACACCTGATATCACTTCGGTTTTACTCGATGAATTGCCATCTATTACTACGAACTGCGACCTTCCTGACAGGAAATCACGAATCCAGTCACACAACTGAGTCGATACCCCATGGGCCCGCAGCTTGATTAGAAGTCGCTTGTGAGGAACGGTGTCAAAAGCTTTCCGGAAATCTAGATATACGGAATCAACTTGAGATGCCCTGTCGATAGCGGCCATTACTTCGTGAGAATAAAGAGCTAGCTGCGGTGCACAAGAACGATGTTTTCTGAAACCATGCTGAGTACGTATTAATAGATCGTTCCCTTCGAGGTAATTCATAATGTTTGAATACAGTATATGCTCCAAAACCCAAATGCAAACCGACGTCTATGATATAGGCCTGTAGTTCGATGGATTACTCCCACTTCCCTTCTTAAACACTGGTGGGCCCTGCGCAATTTTCCAGTCTGCACGTACAGATCTATCGGTGAGCGAGCGGTTGTATATGATTAGCCGCCCGCAGTGGCCGAGCGGTTAAAGGCGCTACAGTCTGGAACCGCACGACCGCTACGGTCGCAGGGTCGAATCCTGCCTAGGATATGGATGTGTGTGATGTCCTTAGGTTAGTTTTGTTTAAGTCGTTCTAAGTTCTAGGGGTCTTATGACCACAGCAGTTGAGTCCCATAGTGCTCAGAGCCATTTGAACCATTTTTTGGTTGTATATGATAGCTTAGCTCCCGTTGGATGTTACCACCAAGTCCGAATTGCGAACAGTTATTCGGTTATCAAACGCAAAGGGCACTGAGCCGATTGAAATCCATCGCCAATTGACGGAAGTGTGTTGAGAGTCATGCATGATGTCAAAGATGTTCGTAAGTGGTGTAGAGAGTTTGCAGATGGTCGGACGGAAATTCACGACGAACAAAGGAGCGGGAGGCCGTCACTTTCTGAGTAGACAGTGTTGTTGGTTGAGTAAAGCATGCATGAAGATCAGCGGACCACCCTGGATGATCTCTGCACGTTGGTTTCAGAGGTTTCCCGAAGCACCGGTCACAGAATTTTAACAAAGACACTGAACTACCGGAAGATGTGTGCAGGATGGGTGCCATGCATGCTAACTGAGAACCACATGCGGCAACGAGTTGATGCTACACGCGCATTTCTTCACCGCTTGCAGCCGAACAGGACAACTTTCCGGACTCAATTGTCACGGGCTACGAAACCTGACACTAAGCAGCAATCACGCCAGTGACGGCATCCTTCTTTCCCAAAGACGCAGAAACTCAGAAAAACACAGTCTGCCGGTAAAGTCATGACAACCTTTTTTTGGGATCGGAAAGGGGTATTGTTGGTCGTCTTTATTCCCAGTGGGACCACAATTAATGCTGACAGGTTCCGTGAGACCTGGAAAAAACTCAAACGGGCAATTCAGAATAGTAGAAGAAGAATGTTGAGGAGGGGCGTACACATTCTCCATGACAGCACTCGCCCACACATCGCTCGGCAAACCGTTGCTCTCCTGCAACAGTATCAGTGGAACATAATCACCCACTCACCTTATTGTCCTGACTTGGCGCCAAGTGACAATCACCTGCTCCCTAGGCTAAAAGAACATTAGGCTGGAAAGTGATTCAGCTCCGACGACGAGGTGAAAGAAGACGTTCATAACTTTCTGAACAATATGGTGGCGAGCTGGTACGAAATGGGCATACGAAAACTGCCACAGCGTCTACAGAAATGCATCGACAGGAATGGGGATTATGTAGAAAAATACCTAAATGTTCAAGCAGTAAACTGATGTAATCCATTGTAGAAATAAACCAGTCTATGTACTTATAAAACATACTAGACAATACTTTTGGGATTACCCTCGTAGAACAATCGGATCTCTTTGAAAACACCGAGAAATGAATCTAACGTCCTGGTAAACTGTCGGACCCTACACCAATCATAAATACTCTGAAGGTCCTTTTGCAAAACGGTATAGTCTTATTATAGACACCTCCGTCATCTGCGACCATTTGTTACATAATTACAATAAACGAGGTATTGAAATTTTTGATCATACACCTACGACAGAACGTCTTTGCTGCTGGTGAATCTTCCGGCTTCAGTGGCTATTGTCCGTGATACCTTCCTGCTCCTATCATTTCGACGAGAGCTATGTTGGACATCTTCAATATTGCTCCTCATTCTGCTCCGTCTCGGTGGCACAAAACGTTAGTCGTTAGGACGTAGCGGAACTTGTAACAGCTCTCAAGATTTCCAGTGCTTAGCCAGAAAAGCCGCCACACTTTACCCCGGTTTTATTAGTTAGCTCTCTCTCTCTCTCTCTCTCTCTCTCTCTGTGTGTGTGTGTGTGTGTGTGTGTGTGTGTGTGCGCGCGTGTGTGTGTGTGTGTGTGTGTGTGTGTGTGTGTGTGTGTGTGTGTGTGTAAGAGTCTATGTGCGTCTGTGTGCCTCCCATATATTCACACACATTTTCCCGGTCTTGAACACATTTCCCATGTCGATACGAGGCGTACATTTGCATTTGAATATGTAAGTAGTCAACAGCTTTAACGTGCTTCTCAGCTTCCGAGTCTTAGGCTTCATTTTAAATACATATAGTTCTTGCAGCTCTAGAACATAGCACTGACACTGAAAATGTGGACGACAATCTGTTCTATATTAATGCGTGTAGCTGTGTATACGGGTCTAAATGGCCTGCCCTCGTTCTGATAAATGTGCATTTACGGTGTACCTAGCTCTTACGTGCTATTGTGAAGTTGGTGATTGAGTGGTAAACGATGGGAAGTGAAGACTAGCAATCGCGACTGGTTCATCGGTAGCCGATTAGCTAGGAGCGACCGAAACAAACTGCCATCTTCAAAACGTTACATAATAGCTGAATTCCCAACAGTTGAAAAAAAAATAGCGGTCAGTGTCTGTTCACCCACATCATGGTTTAATTCAATAATTTATGTAGATGATTTGTCCGCAGCGCGTGGTCGTGCGGTAGCGTTCTCGCTTCGCGCGCCCGGCGGGGTCAGGGATTTTCTCTGCCTCGTGATGACTGGGTGTTGCGTGATGTCCTTAGGTTAGTTAGGTTTAAGTAGTTGTAACTTCTAGGGGACTGATGACCATAGATGTTAAGTCCCATAGTGCTCAGAGCCTTTTGAACCATATATGTAGATAAATACCTTACTCTGTTATAGAAATTCTGTCGACATTAGAGATAATAAAGTCTTCCTAAAATTTTTCATTTTTCCAGGAAATTATGGAATATATTTATGAAGCAATTAGTTTCAGAATGTTTCTTAAGAACTGGACTTCTGACCTCGATGTGACTTTCTTAACATTTTATTACAATAAAAAAGAAATTTTCTAGAAGTGGAAGGGAATAAAGCAAGGTGAATATTATTTATCTGCTCTGTGGCAGTGGAAAGAAGTTCCTCTAAACACTCTGAATGTTGATGGTTACATTTTTTCGATACTGTTGTGTAGCTGATGTCTCACGATTAAGTTTCCAGAATTTCTTAGCTCTCTCTATTCTCTATGCCTCACTTTAGGGTACAGGAACAGTAGTAAATTAGTCCTTTAATTTGAATCGAATATCTAACCGTAGATATTAGTTCCTCGCACATTCTGTTTTCCTCATATTTCACACACAGCACTGACCTAGTAACTGCGTGCAGTCCCACGTCTTCAACGCTTCCATACCATCACGTTACGTTTCGCTTTGTAAGTGTTTGAATGGTTCTCACAAGGGTGTTATTTCGCTAGGTGGATCTCGATATACTACTGCATACACATTTAGACGCACTATAGAAACGTAGCTTCGCCATCTGCATGAATTCCTCCGCAGTTAAGTCAGTCCTCATCGTAATGTATGTGTCATCTTCAACTACGGTCTCCATGAAAACATCGCAACAATTTCTTATTCTTCCCCCACGATCACTGTATTTAGACTCCACCTTATCGAAGATCTGCACACCACAATTACCCTTGACCAACTCAGTGCGTCGGCAAATAAATCTCTGAACGTCTTAGCAAATGTCTGATTTAAAGTTTTTCGTCCAGCTAGAAGTTCATTGTTATTCAAAATTCACAAGATGTGTATGTTTCGGATCTATATGTATCCATAAGTGGTCATCACCGACATTTTAGAACTCACTAAAACATGACCTGAGGTACCGCTCTGGCCGAACAGTCGTACTGTACTCGTCGAAAAAGTATGCGTATTGGTGTGAGTCGACTGCTTGGCTTTAAAGGAAACGTATTACACAATTCTGTAGGCACCTGCGTGTAGATGCTCTCAGATATAACGGCTTCTGACAGAGCATGGCTTCATTTCGAGACATCGTCAGAAATTATTCCTTCATAATAGGCAATAAATAAATCTCAGGGAGCAATGTTATATTGAATACTAAAGTGTTCAGTGATAAAAATTGCAAACATCCTTGTGAATGGTACATCTACTTTTGCATCGCAGTTGTAGTGGTAAATTCTGAAGATGACAAGCCAACTACGTATTGCGAAGCACTGTGGAATAGTCGGAAGCGGCCGTTGGTCATTAATTTAGATACCAGGCGTATTTGTCAAGAATGTGATATCTGAAGACATGGTGAGGACATTTGCGTAGAAACATTACGGTTTTTAGTCGTGCTGCGTAAACATATTGTCTGTGATTGCGTGATTTTCGTTGAGTTATTCTTTGTGCTAAGTGCTTCTTCTTGACGAGACGAGCTTGTCAGCTAGATATCTGAATTACTTGTCAGGAACCGTCCTCAAATATAAGAACAGAAAAAACCAGCGGGCCGTAAGTGCTCGCTCAATATATTCTCTCGGTCATCTCTTAGCCACAGTAATATCCTGTAAACTACTACTGCAGTGCATTGTGGCCTAACGTGTCAAATCGGTAAGATCCAGCCATTTTTGGATGTTTAATTGTAACAGATATATTTTACCGAAAATAGATCCTTTCGTGATATCCGAGTTGATGATCACTGTACGAGAGTTGTCTCACAAAATTGTCGTACACCGTTTCGGTATATGATGGACCCACCTGTTTTTTCTGCATTACAAAAATTTGCACGATTTTTTTTTTGCTTATTTTATCAACCGGATGTAATGGCTATGAGCAGGCGTTGTTCTGCTTTATATAAGCGTACTGTACCACGTTGCATACTGCATAAGTGTGGATTACAAACATATTTTATTTTATTGTATACGACTTACCAGCTGTCGATATAGGTACACATTTTGCTTTTGCTGGTTCTGGAACATGGACATACCCAGTTGGAGAAAAGGAGGCCAATTTTCCGACCATAGAGAAATCAGCATCCTGTATCGACAAACGGTATCAGTTTGAAGAAAAGTGGAACTTTTATTTGGAGCTGACTAGTGACGTGTCTCGTAAAATCACTAAGCCGTTTCACACTTCACGGCAAAGCTAATACGTGTTGCCTGCACCTACCACCCCCTTGTCCCCATTCCTACAAATCATTTTAGGTATTCACTTCTTCTGTAATGTTAATGGTATCAATTGACACGTTGTGCATGTGTTGTGTAATTAGAATAAACGGAGCATTCAAAATTTTTATCATCCAATGCAGGCTTCCACGACCGTTCGGCTTAGCTGCTTCTGAATCTTCCATTTTGCATGACTGCAGTCCAAAAAACATTTTTGTTCTTCACGCTTCGGTGAGAGCCCGGGTGGACACCTCCTGGAGGTGCTCCTGGTTTTGGTGAGTCGTGCAGAAGCAAGCGGTCAGTCGATAAGTCAGAGTGGAACCAGCATTACCTCAGTACTTGTCCAATACAACTCTCGACGGATAGTCAGAAAAAAAAGTTTAATGGGCCACGATCACGCAATCCGGTAGATTCACCAGTAGCCATTTAATATTTTATTTAACAACGAATTCTCGCTTCAGAATAGGACGATCCCACCATATAATATATTTTAGAACAACGCAATTGGTAGAGGAGGGAAAAGAATTTAACTTAAGAGGCGCAATAACGTTCGTAGGTTATGAAAAAGCTTTTGTGAAAGTCAGTAGACACGAGCTGTGGCATGTTATGGAAATAGGTTCTTTCCAACGTATCTAATTAAGTCTTTTAAAGTTCTTTACATAGAGACTGAAATTATAATCGAATATATGGGTAACTTGTACAAAAAAACCTACAACGCAAGTAGTTACAAATGTATGTAGCCTATCTCCGGATCTTTTCATCTTCTACAGGGATGATCTATTCAGGGCGTGGAAACAAAGTATCACCTACTGCAAAAAGACCAACAGAGGGAAATGTGTTAGTACTCTACTTTAAGCAAGTCATAATATGATGAAATTTCGACATTGATATTAGTAATTAGGTCTTAACATTTAACGCTATCTGTGTAACAATTAGAAACGCTCAACAAATGCAAGCCATGAGAGAGATATCGATTAAGCTTCGAAGACAAGGTAGAAACAACGGCGCTGTATGCATCTTAAAGCTAATTTCCCACGCAGAGGAAATGCACTGGGTATAATCTGGTTAATGAGATTTCTCCATAGTGTTAAAGAGTGTATCAGAAGACATCATTCCAGAAATGTAGACATTAAGAATGAGTTACTAACTGTTTTAATCCATAAGAAAATAGACAAACACAGGAAGATATGGTTGGAGAATGTTTCAGTATCGTTTATATCAATCCGCAATAGCAGATTGACAGCAATCTAATTTCCAGTGAAGCCGAAACCGTGTAAAAAGGATTGACTTTATACTCTCAGCTGTGGCTTTCGGAAGAACCTTGCTGTGAGCTGAGCCATCCAAGCACATATTTCGTTGCAGAATGCGGACTTCATACTCGATGTTACATTTGTTGCTAGGATCACTATCGCAGCGCGGTATTTATTCAGCTTATAACAGCCTTCCCGCCCACAGGCACGCATTTGGGTTCGAATTTTTCTACAGTACTAATTTGTCACATTTTTGGCAGTTTCAGATTACAGTTCTCGATTTGACATGTATGTAATAGCTTACTGATCGTTTGAATGCGTGCTTATGTTGTATACGTCGTTTTGTAGGATTTTTCTCTAACATCACATCGCCAGAAATACCATCACTTTCTTCTAATTTTCTGTTAGGTCGTTTTGTTATCTGTCTGTTGGATACAGATATTGCCGTTAATTTTAACTAATGTATCGATGAGGAAGAGACTTGAAACTTTCAACACAGTCCAGGACATCATGGGAATGCAAAATTATGTGCCTACCTTGTCTGATATGTGGCCAAAGGTACGTTGTCTATGAGTCCTAATGCTGATGAGTTGGACATTAGATATGTTACAACGTAATTCAAAAGTGGGTGAGAGTGAAATTTTAACTCGGTTTTTTGACTGATTCATGGAGGTGGGTACTATGGATACAATTGTCAGCCCCCTCTTTCCCTGTTCGCCTTTGTAGGTAAGTCTCCATGTGAGCCTGGATATCTGCAACTCTTTAATTTCACGGGCTTCTCGCGGATATACATAAGAGGAACTAATGAACTGGTAAACTCTGGTGAAGAGAAACAAAAATGAACGTGAAATATACCACAATGCATTTGGTTGATTCGGTGAAAAAGACCAATCAGTGAGGTCATGGGTCCTATACGGTTAGGGAAGGATGGGGAAGGAAATCGGCCGGGGCCTTTCAAAGGTACACCACATGTGACCGTTGCGTTCTCATGAAGATATTTGAAATAGGTTGATAAAGTTTGACACACATAAGATAAGAAGCAGGAAATAATTATTTTCAAAAAAATCAAGTTTTAATGTACCACGTTTCTAAATCGGAGTAAGAAGTATAAATTATTTTTCATATACAATTGCAGGTTCGTATTTTCTTACAGATAGTCCTGAAAAACTATGAACGTACCTGTAAGATCTAAAACGAAAATCGAGGAACGCATGCAAGAAGTAATTAATTCTTGAACTCTTTACGTCCTGTGTATTATGTACTGAGCACTGTCCACGTATTTAGTTTTAAACCTTACAAGTATTTTTCATAGCTATCAAAAATTCACAATCAAATGTTTTGCTGTATTATGTGTAAGGGCTTAGGCTTCTGTACGGAACTAGGGACACTTATAGTTTTTTTCTGATTTAAGATGCGTGGCATATTAAAAATTGATCTTTAGTTAAATATCTATTCTCACTGGGCTATCGTTAGTGACAAGGACTTCCGTCATCAGAGCTTTACTCATCTACATCTGCAGCTGCATCTACACCTATATTGTTTGGTGGAGTGGAGGGCGGGATTCATGAGTCCCTGTAAACGACCCCGAACCCTTGAATACCCACCTGATAACTGATCCTTCTGTGGGGCCTTTACTCTCATCCGCGAAGGAATGTAATGTCAATGAAATGCAAGTTTGACCTCTCCTGAAGAAAGAGCTGCGAGAATCTCTCTGATGGTCGATGTAGATTCTTTTAAGAAAACGTTTCGATCCGTTTATTCTTGGCCTTTGCTCTAAATAACTGGCATTTCTATATTCTGTATTCTTTAAATGTTAGTGCCTATTCACCAGCGCCCTAGCACATCTTATCTATGAGATAAAGGAACGATCTTTCCCTCGTGAGCGAATTCTTACAACACGGAGAGACTTGGCAGGAACGGATGTTGAACTTTTGGACATTTTCTATCAACTAAGTAGCACAATGCAGCGAGCTGATTGGGACAAGATCGACAGCATCACTCACACGAGCAAGCAGAACGAATTAGAGCGCTGCACTGAACGACAGATGGTAAAGTTTGAACGATGCCGGAAGCAGACAGACAAGGCGATTCCCGACGTGTCACGCACAGTGGTCAAACTCACTGAACGGCAATTGACCGAAGATGAAGTGTCTGCTCTTCAAAAACGAGGGAGTTCTAAATGTGTACACAAATGATTTAAAATTACCACAAGCGACAAGAAGCAATCGTAATATCTGTCTCTTAATAACATATTCATTTAATTTTATATACGGTTATGGCATCTTGCCACTAAATATAATCGATTTATTGTAAGCGGTTCGAAAATAAACACACTAATATCCATGATTAATATATGACGTCGATGAGCAAAGCCGATGAGCTAAATCCTATTCTTCAGTTGGCCCATGCTAGCAGCGCGTCTCAGAATTCGCACGATTTCTAGTGACATTTTGCTCAGGAATAATACTGCTACCATATACCGTAACCCAGTAATGGCTTGTAGGCAATTTCATTTATAGATGCACTTCAAAGAAACGAAAATCATGCTTTCGCCTTCCCTAATACTGATATATAGTTACGGTCACATTGCATTTTTATTTTTGTACTACCTTAATAATTTATACTACTATGTGGCCACACGTGCTCGGTATGTTCAGAACTATTCTTGTGTTCACGTGGAATGTGTTTAATTATCTTTGTTATAGCCATTATCACGTTTATCCGTAATTAAACATAACGATTATCTACTTTACCGTAAATTTTCGGTACCTGTAGAGATTTGTTGAACGACGGTATTTTTCTGCAAGAAAGAAAATCATCGGATAACATTCTTGTGCTGCCTCTGGTCCTATCGTACTAGTATACCCAGACCGTTAGAGGTCTTACTACGCTTTCTTGGGGATCACTCGATGCGGCTTTCGTTTCGGTGGAACTTTCGCCAGCCAGTAGAACACGCAACGCTCTGTTAGTCCCGGCAAACACAAGTTATGGCCCTAGTGCAAGACTTTTCGTTATCTTTCACTTTACAATGTCATCTAAGTGTTTCCTCATCCAATACAGATAGCTACAGATTTTTTTCGTAGAAAATGAATACGCATCATTCACTCTCTTTTATCATATTCATATTTTCTCGACATTGTTTCAATTGACGGCATTATTGTGATTTACGTGAATATCAACACCGAATATCTGCTTGCATTTGCACGTATATTTTGCAGGCATATTCTTATGAATCCTAGAGTTACAGCCGTTTGAGAGCTTTTTTATAGCCTTAACAGTACCACATGTATCAGTCAGTGGAAGCAGGGATGAGTGTCTAGAGTAAAAACTAGAGACTTTTAGAATCAGTTTCAAGAGAAGCATGTTGAGTTCCATCAATCTGACGATGTGAGCAACGCATGGTCTGTATTTCACTTCAATTGGAAGTTGTTTCACCAACCCACAGTGTAAATTCAGAAATCGAAAGACACGTGCTACTACACTTGAATTCATCTCATGCCTTCTAGAACCGAAATATTCTATGAGACATTAGTATTGTTCCACTGTCTCGTTCTACGTTCACAAATGATGTGATCAGAGCTATTTGGTAGCTTCAGGATGTAATGAAGTTTAAGCGAGCTCGGCTATTGGACCTAAAGTATGCTGATCATATCAGAAAATCACCAACTAATTAGCAGAAGCACAAGACAACAGAAAGCCAAACTGAGGACACCAACTATTCTGCGGTAGAGCTGGACAACGATGTGACAGCAAATCACCACTTCCTCTTGAGATGAATGACTACATTTTTCTCCTAATGAAGCTGATCTAAAGCCCCAAAATAAATAAATAATTGTGACTTAATGATGATTTGAACCCATCTACAGCCGTATGAAGCAGATGTGACTCAAACTCACCTCTACCTCAATCAACTATTCCTTCTCATCCTTAGTACAAGGTAACCACCGCGGCGGGGGTTGTCATTCGATATAAACAGTGGGACTGGTTGTTGGACGCTTGGTACTTTTGCTCCCTTTCTTTGGGCGCCGTTTCCGAGAAAAAGGCTGGTAGCTTATTTTCATGCAGATGTGGCATTAAACTGGAAGGTGAATAATGTGTGAGGAGATGGAGGAAGGGCACATAGAAGTAAAAAATGGTTCAAATGGCTCTGAGCACTATGGGTCTTAACATCTATGGTCATCAGTCCCCTAGAACTTAGAACTACTTAAACCTAACTAACCTAAGGACATCACACAACACCCAGCCATCACGAGGCAGAGAAAATCCCTGACCCCGCCGGGAATCGAACCCGGGAACCCGGGCGTGGGGAGCGAGAACGCTACCGCACGACCACGAGATGCGGGCACATAGAAGTAACCAACATGAAAAGTACCACATGTGTAACTTATAGAATTCTGTTTTACATCACATGTAATGTTGAAAAAATGTTACTATGTGAACAGTGAAGCCCATCACTCTTACGTGATGTATCTATCATCAATCAGAAAGATGATTGTGTTTCTCTTCTACTAACCATAATAAGTCCACCCAATGTCACTGAAACTGAATTAGTCTGAGTGTATCGTTTTATTGCCTAAAAACATTACTCCAGTAAGACTTTATAAGTAATTTGTGAACTAATACCTACATTTCGGAAAAAATCATTCATTATCAGAGATGGAGACGCTTCCAGTAGTTTCATCTGCATATTGTCAACATGTTCTAATTGCAAACTTCATGACTGCCCAGCCACCAACAGTGGACACGCTGTCATTCTAATATATTAACGTTTTAACTCTGGTCGATACTTGAAATGATTATTTATTTTCCTTCGCAGATGTTCCGCAGGCTTTTGGGGGCGTTCTGCCTCCGCTTTAGGACGGAGTCAGATGATGAGTCTTTCGAAGACTTGATAGATGAAGATTTAATTGGAAAGCCAGAGGTGAGAAACATCGAGATTTATTGAAAAAAGAGTAATAATTATGAGTATGTATCTTGTACTTAGTAGGACAATACACCCATTACATAACAAATTGCTATAACCAATACTGAAACTGGCAAGTCTACCTTGGTTAATCGAAGAATGTCAATTTTCGAATAACTGTTGACTTCATATGTTCGTATAAACGATATTCTAGCTTCAATCAATGGAAGTATCAATGGACTGCCTTGACATTCCTCTAATGAGTACATTGTACTCATCAGTTGGACAAAAACTGCTGTTCATATCAGCACATAAACGCCAATACACTCGGACACAATAGATATTTTGCACGATATACCTTACTGAAGTCACATTTATTCACCCGCACATTTTCTTCAATATAGTGATAGGAATGCTGTTAGTAACATGTAAAACTTCAAGAGTTGGCAACAAATCGTTTTAACTTAACGAACTTATTTACAGAGCAATTCGCTTGATTCACTATTCCACTTACAACATATTTTCGATCTCGACACAAGGTAAAATAGCATCGATGTTCTCACCTTATTACCATCCGAAAACCAGTCCAACGATCAGCAGCTAAATTGCAGGTTTTTTGATACATTAACTGTAATTTGCAAAGCTGCCAAATTTGATAACGTTAATATTGCAATAGTTTTTATTTAATACGTGAATAAACACACAAGAAATATTATACTTAAATGAAGAGTAGAAAAAAAACGTAAGTAACCACAAAATAATGAATTGTCACGGTGGAAACAAATCTCCCACAGAGGATGAGCGCCGCGCGTTGGCGGCTGCGCTCAGACGTGGACGAGTTGGTGCTGCTGGCAGCGCAGGCGGAGAAGACCCGGCCACCGCCTGCTGCTGTTGATGTAGACTGCGGCCAAGTCATCAGGAAGGTAAGCTAGCATTGCGGCTGTCAGTAAGGGTGTATGTGACACACTACCGGCAGGATAGGGACGACGAAATAACAGACCAAGCTCAGATATTACACACTGGCGAATCATGAAGCACCCCCACCCAACTTTCCCCGTCACCACCACCACCGTCCCACCCCATTTAAAGCTCATACACTGCTGCCCACTGACGTTGCCCATCTTCAAAATGGTGGCGTTCTTCTAAATTATCTAAATCCGAAGAAGTATTACTTAGGACATTGACGGGACCGTTGAGTTCGCGAATCTTACATTTCTTATCGTTGTCATATATCTGTAGATCAGTATCTAGTGCACAAGTAAGCATACTCCTTGGGACGAGCTTAGTTCATACTTCTTGTATTATCAGCACAAACTCCAAGACCAACAATTTCGTGACACTTCTTGTCCACCCATCAAATGCTATCCATTTTTAATGGAATGTACTGAACTCACAGCTCCACTAATAATGTGCCCAAAAAGTGTGGGTCAGATTTTAGTAATTAGCTGAAATACATATCCAAATCTCCCAGAGGATAATAATGTAGGACGTGTGATTTTCTTATGTAATTTGATACCGATTGTTTTCACATTTTGCTCAAGATTCGTTGCATACTACTACTAGATTCAAATGGTATCCTCAAACTACAGGCAGAATTCATCCTACATTTGCATTTTCAGACCACTACAAAGTTGCACAAGGCTATTTACGGCTGAGGTATCATAAGTAATTGAGGTAGTCATTGCTCATGAGTATGTTTTGAATCGTCTTTCTTTTATCCTATCACACAAAAAACAGAACAGTCGATGCTTCCGAAGAAAATCATCTTAGAAAATATTTGTACTCTTGCTATGTGATGTAGGTTCTAAGTATATTAACGCAAAGAATTGTTTTCTGTGCAGGTCAATGATGCTTGGATAATTGTGACGACCGCCGAGATCCATGAGCCGCCAGTGATGGAGTGTGACGAGGACATACCGCCGATCCCTCGTCGCCGCAGAAGGTGTAGGATGTGCTGGGCAAAGAAAGTGGGGGCGAAGACCGTTGTGAGCCCACTTGGTGGCCGGGCTAACCGCTTCACTACCCACTAAATGTATTCCAACGGCGGCAGATGACGAGGAACTCCAGCTGATCCCTCGTTACTATATAAAGTGTTGGAAGTGCTGGGTGGACAAATTGGGGACAAAGACTGTTGTGCTCTTACATGTTGAGTGGGGACATTGGGCCATCAACCAATAACCATGTTCATCAGTCAAGAAGGAGGGTGGATGACGGGATACTTCCATCGATGCCACGCCGCCAGAGAGGGTGTCACAGGTCCTGGGTGAAGAAAATTGTGTGTTTGCATGCAGTCTGGAGAGACTGGCTCAACAACCAATAAACATATTCATGAGGGAAGATAGTCGCAGATGACGTGGAAGTCCCACCAATACCAAGTCACAGGGAGGGTATTGGAGGTGCTGGGGGGAGAAGATTGAGGCGAAAACTGTTGTACAGTGGTGTGGTCCCTGCAGACACTGGATCACCCGCCAATAAACATATTCATGAGACATTAATCCCATCAGATAACGAGTGAGTCCCGCCGATGCCACATCGCCAAAGTTGGCATCGGAGGTCCTGCGTGTAGAAAGTCAAATTGAAAACTGTTGTGCTATTGCATTATGGTTGGAGATACAAGTTCACCAGCCAATAAACATATTCATGAGACATGAAGCCAATCAGATGACGAGTGAGTCCCGCCGATGCCAAATCGCCAAAAATGGTATCGGAGGTACTGGGTGAAGGCTGAGTGAAAACTGCTCTGCTATTGCATTATCGGTGGAGACACAAGTTCACCGGCGAATAAACATATTCATGAGACATGAAGACCATCAGATAATGAGTTAGTGCCGCCGATGCCACATCGCCAAAATTGGCATCGGAGGTCCTGGGTGAAGGATGTCGGAATGAAAACTGATGCATAAGTGCATTGTGGGTGGGGACACTGGCTCACCAAGCAGTAAACATATTCATGAGGCAAGAAGGTCAGCAGAGGTTCAAGAATTCAATCGATGCCACATCGCCAGAGAGTGCTTCGGAGATCCTGTGTGAAGAAAATCCGAGTGAAGGCTGTTGTGCGGTTGAATGATGGGTGGTTACACTCGCTCACCAAGAGGCAAGAAGGACACCAGATGACGACGAAGTCCTGCTGAGGCCACGTCGCCAGAAAGATGTGCCTCGATGTGAATTAAAAATATCTAAATTGTATAAATATTTGTACTGTAAAATTCATTAAATTTATGAATGAAACATCTCTGAACTACTGACTTTATATGTTCCAGTGTTAACTAGGCTTAACTCTCACCCTGCTCTCCTTTAACAGATACTGAAATACCAATTACTGCTTTCAACAAGGTTGCATGAATCTCCCTTTATAAATGTGTCTGCACAGAGAGAAGTATCTCGCAATGTTACCATTTTAGATGTGGATGTCACACGACAATATTATACGTGAACTGCTGCAAATATCAGTACATAGACTGCCCTTATTCTACAGCGAATCACACGTAATGTCGAGGTCATTCGTTGCACAGCTACTGGTCAAAGCACACAAAGATCTTTTATCTAAGAGTTAAATCCTTCCCACAGGTGCTCTGTTCAACAATGCATTTACATAAATTTCTCTGATTCTGAATGAGCAGAAAATTAAGTAGCTGTGTATCAGTAAGAAAAATCAATGGTGAAAAGATGTTATTCGCTCAGATACCTACACCATAAGAGAAGCGAAGGCAGGGGACAATTCTCTGAACATCAAGTAAAATATGCGAAGGACGCTAAACTTAAAACTCCACACCTCTTTGCGGAACATCAATGATATGTCTCTCTACGTAACCAAAATTTACATTCCAAAATAATAAATAATGATACTGTTCTGATTTTACAATACTCATTAGGACTTCATGCGTCAGTTGCTAACGATGTGGAGTATCAGCTTTAACACAACAACAACATATAATTCCCAATACACTGTTAATCAGCAATGGGTAAACATTTATAAATTTAGTTTTTTTATTTTAAGACTATAGTATGAAACTGCAAAAGTTGCTTAAGGCTAATTGCACTTGCGCTGTATTAAATGTGTCTATTTATATTCATTTGTGCTAGAGGCAGAGTCGAAGAAGCTACACAGAGTAACTAGCAATGTCCCAAGTTATGTATTCTGTGGTGGACCTCTCTGAACATCTAGATGATAAAACAGTCAAGCAGTTCGTTACTTAACACTACAAGTGTTGACATAGCCGGGAAAGGTCCTACATGCAAAACAAGATCACTGTAGTAAGTGGTCAAATTCACATAGCGTGTCTAACTAAATTACTAAATACGCAAAAATAATAAGAACAGGCCGAAAAGATATAAATATTTACATAGAATGAAAAAAGTTTGGATGAACAGATAAAAATATTTACATAGTATGACAATTGATTTGAATAATGTGAAACAATCATAAATATGTAGGTATGCACAGCTAACTTACAAATATGTTGGTTTGTTCGAGTAAAATATACCGCTCTTTTCACTGAAACCTGAAAGTCGGCTCTGAAATCGCTTACAGTATTTGAATAACACAAGTAAATAATAGTTTGTAATTTATATTCTCGACGTCTTGGAGATCATGAAATTTTTGAAATGTTAGGGGTCTATGACGTGGAGGGGTAGATGCTGGACTGTAATAAAAGCCATAATACTTTCAACTAATTTATTCAAATATTAAAAAAAACTTGGAGTATGGAAACTGCTTTTGTTTTGCCATACAACACGTCCGCACTGAACGATAGATAATAATAATTTCGGTCAGAATGAACATAATAAGAACAGCTCCAACGAAATGCAGTTAGTAAACTCACAGTCGAAATTAAATGATGATCAATGAACTTTAAAATAGTTTTCCAGTTGGCCATCAGAGGGCCACCTTAAGTCATCCTACGGTCTGCAATTCCTTTGGGGTGGCGTCCCCTGTTAAGAGCAACCCTGCACTCGTGAACCGAGCGTGCACAGAATCACATCGAGTAACATCTTGTTCGCAAATGTCTAGATCCAACCACTGTTTCATCACAGTACGTTATACAAAATCGTAAAACAGAATGGCATAAAGTAGTTTGGGAAAAATTCCCTCAGTCCTTTAGATATTCCACTCAGGCTGACTGCTCATCAAGCATGTAACGATTAGATTCGCTGATGACATTGCTTTCCTCATTGAGCGGAATAAATGGTCTAACGAGTACACAATATGGACTGAGAGTAAACGGAAGGAAGAAGAAAATAATGAGAAGTAGCAACACTGAGAACAGTGAGAAACGTAAAATCTATTGGGGTTCACAAAGTAGAGGAAGTTTAGGAATTATGCGGAGAAAGGAGGACATTAAAAACAGAGGAGATCATTCGTGTCCAGTAAAAGTCTACTACTGTCAAATATACCCGGCAATTTAAGGAAGAGATTTCTGAGAACGTACGTTTGGAGCAAATTATTCTATTAAAGTGAAACATGGTAAAACAGGGCCAGAAGAGAACCGAAGAATTTGGGATGTGGTGCTACAGAATGGTGTTGAAAGTAATGTAGACTGAAAAATTAAGTAATGAAGAGATTCTCCGTAGAATCGGTGAGGAAAGGAATGTATGGAGAATACTGACAGAATGATTGGACATCTGTTAATACATAATGGAATAACTTTCATGGTTCAAGAATGAACTTTAGAGGGTAGAAACTGTAGAGGAAAACAGAGATTGGAATAAGTCCAGCAGGCAACTGAGAATGTATCAGATGGTTAGGTTGTCACAGGAGAGCAATCTGTGATGGGCCGCAGGCTGCGTCAGGCCAGTCAGACAACAGGCTGGTGATGGGTGACTGTGTAGCTCATATAGTCAATGGGGGCGATAAATAAGGGCTCCTTGCCAAATTACAAACGAATCAACAACCCGTGCTAAGGCGGCGTAGTGGTTCGTATCTCAGTATCACTTCTAAGACATAAATTCTTATTAAAAAAGGATATATGTAAAAAAATAAGCGGACACTGTCTGATCGTTAAGGAGTCTTCTACTGATCGAGCTTCTGTCATGAATGGAGGCTGCAAATGCTGATCGATATTGTTAGTGCGATCTCAGTAGGATAATGCAGAAGAAGCAAAGCAACTGGGAAGTAACCGCTTCTGTGACATCTACGAGTTCCTAACCAGGTGCACATTTCATTTATTATATCATCTGTGTGCTTCAATACTTTAGTTTCTTGAGTTTCTGCGTGTAAATTTAATATCTAGTAGCCACTGTTCTAGCGTTTATATTTGCGTCAGAAATTAAACCGATTTTGTGACGTATTACAAGTATTTAGTTTAACCTGAGTGCTTCGGTAGTTAGGTTTCTGAATATCTGCGTATTACTAGACACAGTTGGTGCATTTTCGTCACGGTCTACAGTACAGGTGCGTAGCACGTGCCGGTAGTCCATTTATATTAATAGTTTAGTTTCCCACGGTCTATAGTATGGACAGGGACTGCAATTGCAGTGTGCGGATGCAAACCGATTTGGTGACACTTCGCTCTCATCTTCAGGCTGTGATGTCTTCTGTTACACAGGTTGAGACTGCAGTGGATGGGTAACACTGTTGTGGGCTGGCCGTGGGGATCCAAGGGACGTCCAGCACGTCAGAGTCCTCGGATCGTTCCTCACCGGTGACTAATCCACTTACTGCTCGCACTGAGGCTGACCCCTCCCCTGTGGTCGACTGGGAGGTCGCCCCAGGGGTGTAGCAGGTGGCTAAAGACTTCCCAGGCGGCCGCACGTAAGACCTCCCCGGTTTGTCTGACAAGTAGGTTACAGGTGCTGTCTGTGCCTGACACTGTCACGACGGCGTAGACTGCAGATTCCTCGACTTGCGCAAAAGAGTGATTGGGTTTTGGGTTCCGCTGAATTGGTCAGGAATCCACTATATGCAGGAGGCGGCTACACGTTTAGCAGGGACTGTGTGGCGAGCACTGGTCGGTTTTTTACTTTAATGGGTTACAGTTGTGAATTGTCGTAGCTGTGTTGGGAAAGTACCAGTGCTCTAAGCGCTAATAGAAAGCACTGATGCTCAAATCGTTATAGGCACTGAAAGCTGACTAAAGCCGGATATAAGCTCAGCCGAAACCTTAGCGAAGAACCTAAGGGTGTTGCGAAAGGATATAGTAAACACGATCGGCGGTGGCGTGTTTGTTGCTGTCAGAAGTAGTTTATCTCGGCGCGAAATAGAAGTCGATACTCCCTGTGAGATAAAATGGGCAGAAGTCATAGATGGCAGCCGGAATAAAATAATAACTGGATCGTTTTACCGACATCACAATTCGGATGTTAAAGTTGCTGAAAGGTTCGAGGAAAACTTGAGTTTGATTTCAAATACCTACCCGACTCATATGTTAATAGTTGGTGGTGGATTTAATTTACTCTCGATGTGACTGCGAGGATACATATTCAATTCCGAAGAACGCATAATATATGATCCGAAATTGTGCTGAACGCAAAATCCGAAAATTATTTCGAGCAGTTAGTTCATGAGCCCACGCGAATAGTAAACTGTTGTGGAAACACACTTGACCTCTTAGCAACATACAATCCTGAGTTAATAACGAGCATCAAAATCGATTCAGGGATTAGTGAACACAGGTTTGTCGTAGCGAGATTGAATATATTAATGTCTAAAAATTCTAAAACTAAGCGAAAAATATACCTATTCAAAAAAGGAGATAAAGTTCACTTGTAGCCTTTCTAAACAAGAATCTCCACTCATTCCAAATTAATAATATAAGTGTAGACCAGATGTGGCTTGAGTTCAAAGAAATATTATCGTCAGATTTATACCAAATAAACTATCACATGACGTAGGTGGCCCTCCTTTGTACAGAAAACGGGTTAAAACACTGTTGCAGAAACAACGAAAGAAACATGCCGTATTTAAACGGACGCAAAATCCCAAAGACTGGCGATCTTTTATTGAAGCGCGGACTTCAATCGTGACGCCTATAACAGTTACCACAACGAAACTTTGTCTCGAAACATGACAGAAATTCCAAAGAGATTCTGGATGTATGTGAAGTATGTTAGCGGCAAAAAATAATCAATGGCTTCTCTGAGCGATAGCAATGGAGACACTATCGAAGACAATGCTGCCAAAGCACGCTTATTAAACACAGCCTTCCGAAATGCCTTCACAAAAGAAGACGAAGTAAATAATCCAGAATTCGAATCGAGAACAGCTGCCAACATGAGTAACGTAGAAGTGAATATCCTCGGAGTTGTGAAGCAACTTAAATCACTTAATAAAAGAAAGTCTTCTGGCCCAGACTCTATTCCAATTAGGTTCCTTTCGGGGTATGCTGACGCATTATCTCCGTACTTAACAATCGTTCGCCCGACGATAAATCCGTACCCAAAGACTGGAAAACTTCACAGGTCACACCAAAATGTAAGACAGGTAATAGCAGTAATCCACTAATTTACAGGCCCATATCGTTAACGTCGATATGCAACAGGATTTTAGAACATATATTGCGTTCCAACAGTATGAATTAACTCGACGAAAACGGTCTACTGTCACACAGTCAACATGAGTTTAGAAAACATCTTTCCTGTGTAACACAACTAGCTCTTTATTCACATTAAGTGCTGAGTGCTATTGACAAGGGATTTCAAATCGAGTCCGTATTTCTGGATTTACGGAAGGCTTTTGACACTGTACCACAAAAGTGGCTCGTAGTGAAATTGCCTGCTTATGGAATATCGTCTCAGTTATGTGGCTGGATTTGTGACTTCCTGTCAGACAGGTGACAGTTTGTAGTAACTGACGGAAAGTCATCAAGTAAATCAGAAGTGATTTCTGGCGTTCCCCAAGGTAGTGTTATAGGCCCTTTGCTGTTTCTTATCTATATAAACGATTTGGGAGACAATCTGAGCAGCCGTACTATGTTGTTTGCAGATGATGCCTTCGTTTATCGACTAATAAAGTCATCAGAAGAAAGAAACTGTAAAACGATTTAGGAAAAAATATCTGAATTGAGCGGAAAGTGGCAGTTGACCCTAATGAACGAAAAGTGTGAAGTGATCCACATGAGTGCTAAAAGGAACTCAAACTTCGGTTCCACGATAAATCAGTCTAATGTTAAAGCCGTAAATTCAACTAAACACCTAGGTATTACAATTACGAACAACTTAAATTGGAAGGAACATATAGAAAATGTTGTGGGGAAGGCTAATCAAGGACTGCGTTTTATTGGAAGGACACTTAGAAAATGTAACAGACCTACTAAGGCGACTGCCTACACTACGCTTTTCCGTCCTCGTTTAGAATACTGCAGCGTGTCGTGGGATCTTTACCAGATAGGACTGGCGGGGTACATCGAAAAAGTTCAAAGAACAGAGAGAGTGTCACAAAAATGATACAGGATTTGGGCTGGAAATGACTAATAGAAAGGCCTTTTCGTTGCGACGGAATCTTCTCACGGAATTCGATTCACCGACTTTCTCCTCCGAATGCGGAACTGTTTTGTTGAGACCGACATCTACAGGGAGGAACGATCGCCACGATAAAATAAGGGAAATCAGAGCTGGTGCGGAAAGATATACGTGTTCATTCTTTCCGCGCTATACGACATTAGAATAGTAGAGAATTGTGAAGGTGGTTCGATGAACCCTCTGCCGGGCACTTAAATGTGATTTTCAGAGTATCCCTGTAGATGTAGAACAACACAGTACATTCCACGTCATACAGAATCAGCTGCCTCGATTGGATGGGAGGTGTTGAACCAAGCACGTTTCAGCTCTGGCCTTGCACCTAATGAATTTACACTGTTTCACTTCCTTACATGCTTTAAGCATTGAGACAGTGAGGCTGAGATACAGACAGCTGTGACTCCAGGTATTAGTAGTATTCGTGTGCCCGTATTTTATGGCTGTTGGAACTAATGGGAAACCCTTGTACGTAGTTAGCTATTTAGCAAATTGTCCGTTACTCAGCACAGTCTCTTGACCGATTTTGAAAATATGTTTCGGAGTACACCAGGCTTGACATGATTAATCCTAGTTAATATAATCCCAAAATTTATCACGTCTGAAAAGTTGAAACAAAATGGTCGATCGTGTCTAAATGTGTGGTATAGTATATAAATTACCTCATTTCTTTTCGTCCACCTAGGCTGTAGTGTTAGATAGATCTAGACATCCACATGATTGTTGAGGTGGTATTTGATGCCATCTGTATTGGATTTGACGGAGCAGAGGGATATGCAGCAGAGATCGTTCAAGAGCATGGCCGGAATAGAACGCTCGAGGAGAACCTCACAAGAGTGAGGACATGTTACAAGTAACAACCTATGCAAACCGACACACTCCTTCCACATACGTAACATTGAAGACACCGCCAATCAGAATTCATTATAAATATCATCATGTTATAATGCCGGCTATCAGAATTAAATATTTAGCAACAGAGCACCCAAACACCATCGAATTAGAATTATCAGAACTATCGAATGTATAAATAAACAAACGTACACACATAATGAAAATGTCAAATGAAGTAAAAGAAAAACAGAAGTAGCTGAAGTGTAAATGTTCCTTGCCCATGAAATTTTTAGACATGCTGTTGAGATGATCACTATATCATCCACATTCGAAAGTAAACAAGGTGACACATTTTTGTATTCAATTTGAAGTCGATTATGTAGGATGTTTAGTTTCATTTTCTTGTCAGAAACAGTTTATGTACGTTATGATTTTCCATTCGTTGTTTAACTAAACAATTAGTACAATATTAACATGGAAATCACTAAAGTTAAAGCAGAAGGTTTTCCAGGCGTCTTTGACATATACTTATTGAATGTATGAGTATTTCTGTTTGATGTTGGGGTTCCAACAGCACGTAGGGAAAATAAAAGACAAGCACTGTTATAGTTCGACGGTGAAAAAACGTTAACCTCAAAAGTACAATCTGTCTTTAACCGATTCTCTTCCTTTGCAAACACGGAGTTTCAGATTTCTGTACGTATCGGTACTAAAGCTTTCATCGTGACGTTTCACATCACCACCGAATTCGTCACAATATGAAAGGTTCTCCTAGTTACAAAAATGGAACTGGGACAAGAAATTAGCTACAACAGCTGAAAGAGTGGAACAATTTGTTTCACAGAGTTTAAAAACTATAACTGCGACTGTGCCTACATCTACATGAGCAGACTAGCCTTTCCAGGACCAATTGCGTGCCTCTGGCGCAGAGATGAGTCGAGGGTCTGAATCAGAGGCTCAGACGGTTCTGCGACCGTGTAGGCTGCAGATTCCTCCACTTGCGCCAAAGGGTAGTTAAGTTTCTGGTTCCACTGAATAGGTCAGGTGTCCACTATACGCAGGAGGCGGTTACACGGGTAGCAGGGGCTGTGTGGCGTGCACTCGGAGGTTTTTTAGGTTAGAGGGTCTCGGGAAAACACAAGAAGGTTGTCACTCACATAGGGTGCAGGCCGAACACAGGAAGAACGTAGATACAGGAACCATCGGTATAACAGTTATAAATTGCCGTAGCTGTGTCGGGAAAGTACCAGAGCTCCAAGCGCTAATAGAAGGCACTGATAATATAAACGTTATAAGCGTTGAAAGCTGGCTAAGGCTGGAGATAAGCTCGGCCGAAACTTTTGCGAAGAACCTAACGTTCCGAAAGGATAGGCTAAACACGGTTGGCGGTGGCGTGTTTGTTGCTGTTAGATGCAGTTTATATTGTCACGAAATTGAAGTAGATAGTTCCTGTGAATTAGTATGGGCAAGAGTGATAGCTGGCAACCGGAATACAATATTAATTGGACCCTTTTACCGCCCTTCCATTTCAGATGATGAAGTTGCTGAAAGGTTCAAAGAAAACTTGAGTTTAATCACGTACCCGACGCATACGATTATAGTTGGTCGTGACTTTAATTTATGTTGACAAAACTACATGTTTAATTCCGGAAGGACGCATAAAACATCATCCTAAATTGTACTAAACGCATTTTCTGGACGTTCCATCGAGCCGACGCGAATAGTAAGCGGTTGTGAAAAGACACTTGATCTCTTAGCAACAAAAGATCCTGAGTCAATAACGAGCATCAAAACAGATACATACATTAGTGAACATAGGGCTGTCGTAGAGAGATTGAATATTGTAACCCCAAAATTCTCCAAAAATAAACGAAAAATACACCTATTCAAAAAAGTTGACGTAATTTCACTAGAGGCCATCCTGAGAAACAATCTCCACTCCTTCCAAATGCATTATATAAGGGTAGACCAGATGTAGGTTGAATTCAATGCATTAGTATCGGCAGCAATTGAGAGATTAATATCAAATAAATTAACGAACGACAGAGCTGATCCGCCTCGGTACACAAAACGGGTCATAACGCAGCTGCAGAAACAAAAAACAAACAAGCGAGATTGAATATTGTAACCCCAAAATTCTCCAAAAATAAACGAAAAATACACCTATTCAAAAAAGTAGATGAAATTTCACTTGAGGCCTTCCTGAGAAACAATCTCCACTCCTTCCAAATGAATTATATAAGGGTAGACCAGATGTAGGTTGAATTCAATGCGATAGTATCGGCAGCAATTGAGAGATTAATATCAAATAAATTAACGAACGACAGAGCTGATCCGCCTCGGTACACAAAACGGCTCATAACACACCTGCAGAAACATAAAACAAACAAGCCAATTTTAAATAGCCCCAAAATCACCATGATTGGCGATCTTTTACAGAAGCGGACTTCAATGCGAGATGCTTATAATGGATTCCAAAACAAAAGTTTCTCTCGAATTCCGGCAGAAAATCCAAAGAGAAAAAATAGTTCAAATGGCTTTGAGCCCTACGTGACTTAACTTCTCAGGACATTAGTCCCCTAGAACTTAGAACTACATAAACATAACTAACCTACGGTTATCACACACATCCATGCCCGAGGCAAGATTCGAACCTGCGACCGTAGCGGTCGCGCGGTTCCAGGCGGTAGCGCCTAGAACCGCTCAGCCACGATCCAAAGAGATTTAGGTCGTATGTGAAGTATGTTAGCGGCAAAAAACAACCAGTACCGTCTCTGAGCGATAGCTAAAGACATACAGACAGTAGTGCCAAAGCATAGCTACTTAAACATATCCTTTCGAAATCTCTTCACAAAAGACGAGGTAGTAAATATTTAGACATTCGAACCAAGAACGGCTGCCAACATGAGTAACATAGAAGTAAATATCCTCGGAGTAATGAAGCCACTTAAATCACTTAATACAAGAAAGTCTTCTGGTCCAGACTGCATACCAATTAGAGTCTTTCCAGAGTATTCTGATACATTAGCTCCATAGTTAACAATCATCTACAACCGTTCGCTCGACGAAAGATCCGTACCCAAAGACTGGAAACTTACACAGTTCGAATCAATATTCATTAAAGGTAGTACGAGCAATCCACACAATTACAGGCCAACATCATTAACGTCGATATGTAGCAGGATTCTGGAACATATATTGTGTTCAACATTATGAATTACCTTGAAGGAAACGGTCTATTGACACACATTAAACATGGGATTAGAAAACATTGTTCATTTGAACCACAACTAGCTCTTTATTCACATGAAGTGTTGAATGCTATTGACAAAGGATTTCAGACTGATTCCTTATATACGGATTTACGGAAGGATTTTGACACCGTACCATAGAAGCGGCTCGTAGCTTGTAGGGAAATTGCATCCATCTGAAATATCGTCTCAGTTATATGACTTGGTTTGTGATATCCTGCCGGCCGTAGAGACCGAGCGGTTATAGGCGCTACAGTCTGGAACCACGCAACCGCTACGGTCGCAGGTTAGAATCCTGCTTCGGGCATGGTTGTGTGTGACGTCCTTAGGTTAGTTAGGTCTAAGCAGTTCTAGGTTCTATGGGACTGAGGACGTCAGAAGTTATATCCCATAGTGCTCAGAGCCATTTGCCCTTTGTGACTTCGTGGCAGAGAGGCCACAGTTCGTAGTAACTGGCGGAAAGTCATCGAGTAAATCAGAAGTGATTTCTGGCGTTGCCAGTGTTGTGTTATAGGACCTTTGCTGTTCCTTATCTACACAAACGATTTGGGAGAGGTCTGAGCAGCCGTAGTTGGTTGTTTGCAGATGACGCTATCGTTTATCGACTAATAAAGTCAACAGAAGATCAAAACTAATTGGAAAACGATTTAGAATAGATATCTGTATGGTGCTAAGCTTGGCAGTTAACCCTAAATAACGAAAAGTTTGAGGGCTCCACATGAGTGCTGAAAGGATTTCGTTAAACATCGTTTACCTGATAAATCAGTCAAATCTAAAAGCCATAAATTCAACTAAATACCTGGGAATTACTACTACTAACAACTTAATTTGGAATGAACACATAGAATAAGTTGTGAGAAGGCTAATCAAAGACGGCGTTTTGTTGGCTAGACTCGTAGAAAATATATCAGACCTACTAAGGATACTGCCTAAACAACGCTTGTCCGTCCCCTTTTAGAATACTTTTGCACGGTGTGGGATCTTATTTGCACGGTATGGGATCTGATTTAAACATTATCCATGTAGATGTAGATGTAGATGGTAAAGGGTTCATCGAACCAACGTCACGTTGTTTCACAACCGTTCCAATCTTGAACAGCGATTGGGAAAAAAGAACACTTAAATCTTTTCGTGCGAGCTCTGACTACTTCTACTTTTGATGATGATCATTTCACTATACATCGCCAACATAATATTTTTACAATCGGTGGAATAAGTTTGCGGTTGTAATTTCGTGTTGGGATCAGGCTACAGCAGAAATCATCTTTGCTTTATTAACTGCCACCCTGTTTCGCGACGGTACAAAACGTACTGACATTCTTTGAGCTAAGGCTATTCTAGTCGAAATAACGTTCAACGTCTGTTCGATTGCACCACGTTTTGGTTCAGTATAATTTGTACATGTAGGATTTGTACATGTACCTCTTAATAAAGAAAACATAGGTTTTTTCCATTTTTCCGCAAAGCATTAATTGGAAATTTAGATGATGGCCTTTAAGTGTCACTTTAAATTGCTCTTACAGTGAAATGGTTGGCATGAGAAGCATACCAGTCTTGTACAGAACTGGTCAGTGTCTTGCATTGTCTCATTAAACAAATGTTTTGCATAGACTTCCTGATCAGAAGAGAATGATGGGTGGGAGGGGCAACCTTCACTTTTCAGAATAGCTATAGCTATAGCTGAAAATTAGTCTGACAAACGTACAACTTATTATCCGTATTGTCGCAGCGGAATTGAATAACAGTTTATTGCTCTTCTTCAGTATACATATTCATGGATTCTGAATATTGATAATTACACGTTTCCGAAACTGTACGGTGAATGTCTTGTGATTAAGCTTCGACAAATGTGTAACCCTCCTGAAGTCAGTTTCAAAAGTAGTCTATCATATTTGAATAAGTCACACTTTTTGGTGCAGGTAATGCATCCGAAATGTAAACGTAGTTTACCACTAATTTACATCAAATATATACACTTCTCTTCATTTTAATGAAATTATCTCATTCTCTTCCTGTTTTGTGCATATTTCAAATAAAGCACTGGCCAAGGAAGTGTACCTATATTACCTGTCGCTGTACCACACATACAGTTCTGTATTGCAAGAGCTGAATCGTGTGTGTAAATGATATCCACAAGAGAGGTCGATTCGCTTGGGGAGGGGGCGGGGGGGGGGGGGGGGACCTAGCATTAACTACCGCATACGCGCTTCGAAACTCTCTTGAGCCGAGCTTCACACCACGCCAGAATTCCTCCTTTGTTATTCCCCATCACATTGCGTGTGTAGCCATTGGGGAATATAGCGACCCATCCAAACCATTGCATATTTTTCTGAGTTTCTTCTGACACTCGAAGGACACAGACCCATCCTAAATCCTTTCACAATCTGGAAAATACCTCTGCACAGTCCATCGAACCACAAACTCACTCAGTGTGTCAGCTGATAAACGCCAAACTTTGTTGGTAAATGTCTGATGCAACCATATTTGGTCCAACTAAAGGTTCAGTGTTATCCAAACTACACAATATACATGAATTAAAAATTAGTTTATATTCATACGCAGTCATCACCACCACTTTACAACTCATTATAAGCTGATCAAAATTAACAGCAAGGGAAACAAAGCGAGGTGTTGCAGTCACCGAAAAATATGAATAAAGCGGTAGATCGACCGCTTGCTTTTAAAGACATGTTGTTACACAATTGTCCAGGCAATTTCCTGTAACTATTCTCCGTTACCATTATTTATGTAAATACGTCATCTAAAAAATAAAGCGAGATAATTCCTTTAAATTTCGTAATTAAAAAAAATTAGAAATCTGATAGTGAAATTTTTAATTAAAAATTAGTTAGCGTATTCCTGGAATTTACGTGTCCTTTTGTATTGAATTACACTGGACACTTGCCATCTTAACGGGCTAGTAACGAATTAGTATGGTTGGTGAGGCTCTGTGGTACAGCCAAGAGCGGTCATCCCTCATTAGTTTGTATCTCAGGCAAATTTGTCAACAATGAAATATCGCACGACATGATGCGGGCAGTTGCGTGGCAACATTGCGATTCTGAATCGTGCTGCGTAAACATATTGTCTGTGCTTACGTGCTTTTTGTCGAGTTATTCGTTGTGCTATAGTTCTCCATCTCAGCGCCACAAGCTTCTCAACTGAATATCTGCGTCGCTTGCCGAAAACCGTCTTCAGATAGAAGATCGTAAAAAGGCAGCGTTGAGTGAGACGCTGAACGGAACCGTAAGTGACCATTCAACTTCTAGTTCACCCAAATTAACATCATTTGCAGTCGATGTCGTGTGCAGACTACTTCTGCTGGAATCTGTGGGCTGACGTGCAAAATCAGACGTATCTAGCTTCATTAGATGTTTAGTCATACTATCTAATTTTTATCGATAAACAGGAACTACAAAATGTTTCACTAAATTATAAGTACCAATCCCCCTGCTCTGTTTTGCGCAAAGCACATACCACAATATGTAACACATATAGGAGTTACTAATAATGCCAAGGCAAGAAACGAATGTTAATGGCGTATACATAGAATCCTGCACACTGTTCTACACTGCTAGAGAGGAAACTGATTCTTAGTCGTCCTGTACGACAATTGTAGTGCTCTTCAAATAAATGTGACTTCCTCTATCACGAGCGATACTCGCTGTTCAGCTTACTGACAGACTACATCTCTCGGTCATTAACTGTCCAGTTCTCTTATGTGGGTGCACGAAATGAGTACACTGAGCTCGCATTTACGTTGCGAGCTACTTTGTTTGTTAAGTTACTACCTATTTGTGAATGTTGAGGGAGAATTTGTGTAAAATGCTTTCCTATAAATAATGGCTCAAACGTAAGTTGTTATCAGTGGACTTTGTAGTGATAGTAGGAAAAAAAAAGGAAAGTAAATGTGGCACCTTGCTGCTGTCTATCGCTAAACGCGTCTTGTAAAGCTGTGTGACCATGCTGTAGTCAATGGTGAATTATTGGACGTACAGATACTTATTAGACTTCTCTTATTAATAGCTTCACTGGTAGACTGCATAAATCTGTTCCACTCAAAAATTTCTGGCACTAGTAAAGCGAGATACCCTGAGTAGAGACATTTCCCAGACACCCTCTCCAGATGATGGCAAACCCGCGGCTACGGTAATCCATTTCGTAACCCTCATGCTCTGGAATGTTTTTCTGCCATTGATAACGGGGACAATGAATTTGACAATGTCAAACACATATGGACAACATGTTACACTTGGGACAGGACCTTCCCTATGGTATTTTGCATAACTATGTTCTCACTTCATGAACTAAAGGAAACACCATTTTATACACACGAGCTCAGTGAAATAAGCTCGTACACTCAGCTCGTGTACAGGATATCCGAAGTCAATTACCCATGTCGGTTTTTTGTTATTCACGAAAAATTCAAGAAATGGAGTTCTCAACGCACCCCTACTCACAAGCTCCACCTTCTCTGCCGTCAGGAGTTTCGGTGTGTTGTTCATGGCACTGTCTCGTACCACAGCACTACAATTTGGACTACAGAAAGCTTTTTCTCTTATTTCTCTTCATTAACTGGACAATGTGTCGATACATGACTCACCAACTGCTAATATACGTATGTAAATTGTTTTTACTACTTCTGTGGCATGGCCTAATCAATGGGGAGTGGAGTCGTCAGATTTCCTTCCTAAATATAAATTATCTTCTCAACGCCAATTGTCTTGAGCTAAGCAGACAGACGCAAGAGTTCTCTTATTAGTTTGAAATAAAGCAGAGCATGTATGGGTTTGGACTAGTTGTAAAATAAAGCAGAGCATGTATGGATGTGGACTATTGGTATGTATCATCAAAGCTCTATGCCTTTCACGCGGCACAGGAAAAACAACAAGAGATGCTTATCCATCCCCCTCACCCCCCACCCACTCTTCCCGACCCATCACATCCCATTTCTACAACTAATTCTGGCTGTGTACCTATTCTGCGATGTAATTAATTACTAATTAATAGGTTGTCTTTGTATCCCACATCTACATCGGTACGCCTTTCCCCACCTGATGGTGTGTGAAGGCAGGTAATTCTGGTACCATTAAATGATTGAACCGTCTCTGTTCCATTCACAAATGACGACTGGGTAAAAGCGATTTCGGTAAACGACTCAGTTAGCTTCAACTTCTCTCACTTCTCGGTATGATTTTTTCGTGATGTAGAAGGAAGTATGCGTATAGCTCGACTCTTCGTGGAAAGTACTCTCCTGGAAACTCAGAGGTAAACCACAATGCGATGGACAATGCCTCTTGTGGTGTCACCGCCAGACACCACACTTGCTAGGTGGTAGCCTTTAAATCGGCCGCGGTCCGATAGTATACGGCGGACCCGCGTGTCGCCACTGTCAGTGATAGCAGACCGAGCGCCACCACACGGCAGGTCTAGAGAGACGGACTGGCACTCGCCCCAGTTGTACAGCCGACTTTGCTAGCGACGCCACACTGACAAATACGCTCCATTTGCCGAGACGATAGTTATCATAGCCTTTAGCTAAGTCAATTGCTACGACCTAGCAAGGCGCCATCACCCAGTTATATTGAGATGATAATACTGTATCAACAAGAACAATGTTAACCAATTGTGGATTAAAGTTAAGTATTCCAGAAGCTACGTCCTTTTCTTTATAGCATTCATTACGTATCCTTTTTCAGACCTCACGCCAGCCTGCGTGAGTTAAAGAGCGTGACTTTCGGCTTCCTCTCCTTGTGTCTAGGCTGTCTTGTCTAGACACAACACCTCTCTTGTTGCGTCGGCCACTGCAATTAGTTGTGCATGTCTGTAAAGCTCCAGAGCCGACTAAACGATCCAGTGACGAAGCATTCCACTGTTCGTTGCATCTTTTCTTTCTCCCTCTTCTTTTAGTCCTACCTGGTAATGGTCCCAGAGCGATGTGCAGTATTCGAGAATCGTTAAACAAATATTTTGCTAGGCACTTTTTTTTGATGTGTTACATTTCCTTAAAACTAGTAATGTGAATCTCGTTTTGGGATATGCTTTCCCTACTATTTGCTTTATGGTGTGATACCAGTTAAGGTCGCACCGAATTTTCTGTTTGCCTGTTAAGTAAGGTACGAGAGTAATCCCAAAAGTAAGGTCTACTATTTTGTTATAAGTACAGAACTCTGTTTGTGTGGCAGTTGGTCGTACTGTTATGAAGAGTGCTTCACGCTCTGTGTGTAAACATGCTCACGCCGCGCTGAGGCGCTCAGTCTTGGCTTGCCAGCCGTTGAGATTGGAGCTCCCGTTGGATGTTACCACCAAGTCCGGACTGCGAACAGTTATTCGGTTTTTAAACGCAAAGGGCACTGAGTCGATTAAAATCCATCGCCAATTGACGGAATTGTGTGGAGAGTCGTGCAGGATGTCAAACATGTTCGTAAGTGGTGTAGAGCGTTTGCAGATGGTCGGACCGAAATTCACGACGAACAAAAGAGCCGGAGATCATCACTTTCTGAGGAGACAGTGCTAGAGGTTGAGCAAAGCATGCACGAAGATTAGCGGATCACTCTGGATGATCTCTGCACGTTGGTTTCTGAGGTTTCCCGTAGCACCGTTCTCAGAATTTTAACGAAGACACTGAACTACCGGAAGGTGCCACGTATGCTGACTGAGGACCACAAGCGGCAACGAGTTGATGCTACATGCGCAATTCTTCACCGCTTGCTGCCGAACAGGACAACTTTCTGTACTCAGATGTCACGGGCTACGAAAGATGGGCATACCACTTTACACCTGACACCAAGCAGCAATCTCGCCAGTGGTGGCATCCTTTTTCCCCAAGGCCGCGGAAACTCAAACAAACACAGTCTGCCGGTAAAGTCATGATAACCGTTTTTTGGGATCGGAAAGGGGTATTGTTGGTCGCCTTTATGCCCAGTGGGTCCACAGTTAATGCTGACCGGTTCTGTGAGACTCCGAAATAATTCAAACCGGCAATTCAGTATAGTAGAAAAAGAATGTTGAGGAGGGGCGTACACATTCTCCATGACAACGCTCGCCCACACATCGCTCCGCAAACCATTCCTATCCTGCAACAGTGTCAGTGGAATATAATCACCCACTCACCTTATTGTCCTGACTTGGCGCCAGGTGACAATCACCTGCTCCCTAGGCTAAAAGAACATTAGGCTGGAAAGTGATTCAGCTCCGACGACGAGGTGAAAGAAGACGTTCATAACTTTCTGAACAGTATGGCGGCGATCTGGTATGAAATGGTCATACAAAAAAAGCCACAGCGTCTACAAAAATGCATCGACAGGAATAGTGATTATCTAGAAAAATACCTAAATGTTCAAGCAGTAAACTGATGTAATCCATTGTAGAAATAAACAGGTCTACGTACTTGTAAAACATAGGAGACAATACTTTTGGGATAACCCTCGTAGAACAATTGGGTCACTTTGAAAACACCTAGAAATGAATCTAACGTCCTGGTAAACTGTCAGAGCCTACACCAATCATAAATCCTCTGCAGGTTCTTTTGCAAAACGGTATAGTCTTATTATAGACACCTCCGTCATCTGCGACCATTTCTTACACAATTACATCAAACGAGGTATTGAAAATTTTGATCATACACTTACGTCTTTCACGACAGAACGTCTTTGCTGCTGGTGAATCTTTCGGCTTCAGTGGCTATTGTCCGTGATACCTTCCTGCTCCTATCATTTCAACCAGAACTATGTTGGACATCTTCAGCATTGCTCCTGATTCTGCTCAGTCTCGGTGGCACAAAACAGTCGTTAGGACGTAGCGGAACATGGAACAATTCTCAAGATTTCCAGTGCTTAGCCAGAAAAGCCGACACTTTTTGCCCCAGTTTTATTAGTTAGCTCTCTCTCCCTCTCTCTCTCTCTCTCTCTCTCTCTCTCTGTGTGTGTGTGTCTGTGTGTGTGTGTGTGTGTCTAGAACACAGCACTGACACTGAAAATGTAGACGAGAATCTGTTCTATGTTAATGCGTGTAGCTGTGTATACAGGTCTAAATGGCCTGCCCTCGATCGGATAAATGTGCATTTACGGTGCACCTAGCTCTTACGTGCTATTGTGAAGTTGGTGACTGAGTGGTGAACGATGAGAAGTGAAGACCACCAATCGCGAGTCGTACTTCGGAAGCCGATTAGTTACGAGCGACCGAAACAAACTGCCATCTTCAAAACATTACGTAATAGCTGAATTCCCAACAGCTACACAATGACTGCTGTAAAAAATAGCAGTCAGCGTCTGTTCACCCACATCACGGTTTAATTCGATAATATATGTAGATAAATACTTGTCTCTGTTTTAGAAATTCTGTCGACATTAGAGAAAATAATGTCTTCCTGAAATTTTTCATTTTTCCAGGAAACTATAGAAATTATTTATGAGGAATTTGTTTCAGAATGTTTATTAAGAAATAGACTTATGACTTCGATGTGACTTTCTTAACATTTTGTTACAATAAAAAAGAAATTTTGTAGATGTGGAAGGGAATGAAGCAAGGTGAATATTATTTATCTGCTGTGTGGCAATGGAAAGAAGTTCCTCTAAACACTCTGAATGTTGATGGTTACATTTTTTCGATACTGTTGTGTAGCTGATGTCTCACGATTAAGTTTCCTGAATTTCTTAGCTCTGTCTATTCACTATGCCTCACTTTTGGGTAAAGGAACAGTAGTAAAGTAGTCCTTTAATTTGGATCGAATATCTTACCGTAGACATTAGTTCCCCGCACACTCTGCTTTCCTCATATTTAACACACAGCACTGACCTAGAAAGTGCGTGCAGTCCCACGTCTACAACGCTTCCATACCATCACGTAACGTTTCGCTTTGTAAGTGTTTGAATGGTTCTCACAAGGGTGTTATTTCGCTTGTTGGATCTCGATATACTACTGCATACATATTTAGACGCACTATAGAAACGTAGCTTCGACATCTGCATGTATTCCTCCTCAGTTAAGTCAGTCCTCATCGTAATGTATGTGTCATCTTCTCTAACTACAGTTTCCATGAAAACATCGCAACTATTTCTTATTCTTTCCTCACGCTCACTGTATTTGGACTCCACCTTATCGAAGAGCAGCACACCACAATTACCCCTGACCCACTCAGTGCGTCAGCTAATAAATCTCTGAACGTCTTAGCAAATGTCTGATGCAAAGTTTTTCGTCCAGCTAGAAGTTCATTGTTATTCAAAATTCACAAGATGTGTATGTTTCGGATCTATATGTATTCATAAGTGGTCATCACCGTCATTTTAGAACTCACTAAAACATGACCTGAGGTACCGCTCTGACCGAACAGTCGTACTGTACTCATCGAAAAAGTATGCGTATGGGTGTGAGTCGACTGCTTGCCTTTAAAGGAAACGTATTACACAATTCTGTAGGCACCTACGTGTAGCTGCTCTCAGATATAACGGCTTCTGTCAGAATATGACTTCATTTCGAGACATCGCCAGAAACTATTCCTTTATAATAGGTAATAAATAAATCTCAGGGTGAAATTTTATATTGAATACTAATGTGTTCAGTGATAAAAATTGCAAACTTACTTTTGTATGGTACTTCTGAAGATGACAGTCCAACCGCGTATTGGGAAGCACTGTGGAATAGTCGGAAGCGGCCGTTGGTCGTTAATTTAGATACCAGGCGTATTTGTCAAGAATGTGATATCGCAAGACATGGTGAGGACAGTTTCGTAGAAACATTGCGATTTTTAGTCGTGCTGCGTAAAATTATTGTCTGTGTTTGTGTGATTTTCGTTGAGTTATTCTTTGTGCTAAGTGCTTCTTCTTGACGGGACTGTAAGTGCTCCTCAATATATTCTCTCGGTCATCTCTTAGCCACACTAATATCCTTTAAACTAATACTGCAGTGCGTTGTGGCCTAACATGTCAAATCGGTAGGATCCAGCCAGTTTTGGATGTTTAATTGTAACAGATATATCTTACCGAAAATAGATCCTTTCCTAATATCCGAGTTGATGATCACTGTACGAGAGCTGTCTCACAAAATTGTTGTACACCGTTTCGGTAAATGATGTACCCAACTGGGTTTTCAGCATTACAAAAGTATGCACGATTTTTTTTAAACTTATTTTATTAACCGGATTTAATGGCCATGAGCAGGCGTTGTTCTGCATTATATTAGCGTACTGTACCACGTTGCATACCGCATAAGTGTGGATTACAAACATATTTTATTTTATTGTATACGACTTACCAGCTTACGATATACGTACACATTTTGCTTTTGCTGGTTCTGGAACATGGACATACCCAGCTGCAGAAAAGGAGGCCAAATTTCCTCCCAAGAGAGAAATTAGCATCCTGTATGAACAAACGGTCAAACAAAATTGTTTCGGTATCAGTTTGAAGAAAAGCGGACCTTTTATTGGGAGCTGACTAGTGGCGTGTCTCGTAAAATCACTAATCCGTTTCACACTTCACGGCAAAGCTAATACTTGTTGCCTGCACCTACAACCCCCTTGTCCCCATTCCTACAAATCATTTTAGGTATTCACTTCTTCTGTAATGTTGATGCTATCAATTGACACGTTGTGCATGTGTAATTAGAATAAACGGAGCATTCATAATTTTTATCATCCAATGCAGGCTTCCACGACCGTTCGGCTTAGCTGCCTCTGAATCTTCCATTTTGCATGACTGCAGTCCAAAAAACATTTTTGGTCTTCACGCTTCTGTCAGAGCTCAGGTGGACACCTTGGTGCTCTTGGTTCTGGTGAGTCGTGCTGAAGCAAGCGATCAGTCGACAAGTCAGAGTGGAACCAGCACTACCTCAGTATTTGTCAAACACAACTCTGGACGGATAGTCAGAAAAAAAAGTTTCATGGCCACGATCACGCAATCCGGTAGATTCACCAGTAGCCATTTAATATTTTATTTAACAATGGATTATAACTTCAGAATAGGACGATCCCACCATATAATATATTTTAGAACAACGCAATTGGTAGAGGAGGGAAAAGAATTTAACTTAAGAGGCGCAATAACGCTCGTAGATTATGAAAAAGCTTTTGTGAAAGTCAGTAGACACGAGCTGTGGCATGTTATGGAAAAAGGTTCTTTCCAACGGATCTAGCTCTTTACATAGACACTTAAAATATAATCGAATATATAGGTAACTTGTACAAAAAACCTACAACAGATGTAGTTACAGAAGTATGTAGCCTATTTCTAGATCTTTTCATCTTCTACAGGGATGATCTATTCAGGGCGTGGAAAAAAAGTATCACCTACGGCAAAAAGACCAACAGAGAGAAATGTGTTAGTACTCTACTATAAGCAAGTCATCATATGTTGAAATTTCGATAAAGGAACGATCTTTCCCTCGTGAGCGAATTCTTACAACACGGAGAGACTTGGCACGAACGGATGTTGAACTTTTGGACATTTTCTATCAAGTAAGTAGCACAATGCATCGAGCTGATTGGGACAAGATCGACAGCATCACTCACACGAGCAAGCAGAATGAATTAGAGCGCTGCACTGAACGAGACAGATGATAAAGTTTGAACGATGCCGGAAGCAGACAGACAAGGCGATTCCCGACGTGTCACGCACAGTGGTCAAACTCACTGAACGGCAATTGACCGAAGAAGAAGTGTCTGCTCTTCAAAAACGAGGGAGTTCTAAATGTGTACACAAATGATTTAAAATTAACACAAGCGACAATAAGCATTCGTAATATCTGTCTCTTATAGCATATTCATTTAATTTTATATACGGTTATGACATCTTGCCACTAAATATAATCGATTTATTGTAAGCAGTTCGAAAATAAACACACTAATATCCATGATTAGTATATGACGTCGATGGGAAAAGCCGATGAGTTAAATCCTATTCTTCAGTTGGCCCATGCTTGCAGCGCACTATCACGTTTATCCGTAATTAAACATAACGATTATCTATTTTACCATAAATTTTCGGTACCTGTATAGAACTGTTGAACGACGGTATTTTTCTGCAAGAGAGAAAATCTTCGGCTAACATTCTTCTGCTGCTTCTGATCCTATCGTACTAGTATACCGAGACCGTTAGAGGTCTTACTACGCTTTCTTGGCGATCACTCCATGCGGCTTTCGTTTCGGTGGAACTTTCGCCAGCCAGTAGAACACGCAACGCTCTGTTAGTCCCGGCAAACACAAGTTATGGCCCTAGTGCAAGACTTTTCGTTATCTTTCACTTTACAATCTCAACTTAGTGTTTCCTCATTCAATACAGATAGCTACAGATTTTTTTCGTAGAAAATGAATACGCATCATTCACTCTCTTTTCTCATATTCGTATTTTCTCGACATTCTTTCAATTGTCGGCATTATTGTGATTTACGTGAATATCAACACCGAATATCTGCTTGCATTTGCACGTATATTTTGCAGGCATATTCTTATGAATCCCAGAGTCACAGCCGTTTGAGAGCTTTTTTATAGCCTTAACCGTACCACATGTATCAGTCAGTGGAAGCAGGGATGAGTGTCTAGAGTAAAAACTAGACACTTTTAGAATCAGTTTCAAGAGAAGCATGTTCAGTTCCATCAATCTGACGATGTGAGCAACGCATGGTCTCTGTTTCACTTCAATTGAAGGTTGTTTCACCAAGCCACAGTGTAAATTCAGAAATCGAAAGACACGTGCTACTACATTTGAATTCATCTCATGCCTTCTAGAACCGAAATATTCTATGAGACATTAGTATTGTTCCACTGTCTCCTTCTACGTTCACAAATGATGTGATCAGAGCTATTTGGTAGCTTCAGGAAGTAATGAAGTTTAAGCGAGCTCGGCTATTGGACCTATAGTATGCTGACTATTTCAGAAAGTCACCAACTAATTAGCAGAAGCACAAGACAACAGAAAGCCAAACTGTGGACACCAACTATTCTGCGGTAGAGCTGGACAACGATGGGACAGCAAAACACCACTTCCTTTTGAGATGAATGACTACATTTTTCTCCCAATGAAGCTGATCTAAAGCCCCTAAATAAATAAATAATTGTAACTTAATGATGATTTGAACCCATCTACAGCCGTATGAAGCAGATGTGACTCAAACTCACCTCTACCTCAATCAACTATTCTTTCTCATCCTTAGTGCAAGGTAACCACCGCGGCGGGGGTTGTCATTCGATATAAAGAGTGGGACTGGTAGTTGGACGCTTGGTACTTTTGCTCCCTTTCTTTGGGTGCCGTTTCCGAGGAAAAGGCTGGTAGCCTATTTTCATGCAGATGTGGCATTAAACTGGAAGGTGAATAATGTGTGGGAAGATGGAGGAAGGGCACATAGAAGTAACCAACAAGAAAAGTACCACATGTGTAACTTATAGCAATCTGTTTTACATCACATGTAATGTTGAAAAAATGTTACTATATGAACAGTGAAACACATCACTCTTACGTGATGTATCTAACATCAATCAGAAAGATGTTTTTGTTTCTCTTCTACTAACTATAATAAGTCCACCCAATGTCACTGAAACTGAATTAGTCTGAGTGTATCGTTTTATTACCTAAAAACATTACTCCAGTAAGACTTAATAAGTTATTTGTCAACTAATACTTACATTTCGGAAACAATTGTTCATTAGGAGAGATAAAGACGTTTCCAGTAGTTTCATCTGCATATTGTCAACATGTTCTGATTCCAAGCTTAATGACAGCCCAGCCGCCAACAGTGGACACGCTCTCATTCTAATATGTTAACGTTTCAACTCTGGTCGACACTTGAAATGATTATTTATTTTCTTTCGCAGATGTTCCGCAGGCTTTTGGGCGCGTTCTGCCTCCGCTTTAGGTCGGAGTCAGATGATGAGTCTTTCGAAGACTTGATAGATGAAGATTTAATTGGAAAGCCAGAGGTGAGAAACATCGAGATTTATTGAAAAAAGAGTAATAATTATGAGTATGTATTTTGTACTTAGTAGGACAATACACACACTACATAACAAATTGCTATAACCACTTCTGAAAGTGGCAAGTCTACCTTGGTTAATCGAAGTATGTCAATTTTCGAATAACAGTTGACTTCATATGTTAGTATAAACGAGTTTCTAGCATCAATCAATGGAAGTATCAATGGACTGCCTAGACAAAAAACTGCTGTTCATATCTGCACATAAATGCCAATACACTCGGACACAATAGATTTTTTGCACGATATAACGTACTGAAGTCACATTTTTTCACCCGCACATTTTCATCAACATAGTGATAGGAATGCTGTTAGTAACATGTAAAACTTCAAGAGATGGCAACAAATCGTTTTAACTTGATGAACTAATTTACAGAGTAATTCGCATGATTCATTATTCTACTTACAACATATTTTCGATCTCGACACAAGGTAAAATAGTATCGATGTTCTCACCTTATTACCATCCGAAAACCAGTCCAACGATGAGCACCAAAACCGCAGGTTTTTTTGATACATTAACTGAAATTTGAAAAGCTGCCAAATTTGATAACGTTAATATTGCAATAGTTTTTATTTTATACGTGAATAAACACACAAGAAATATTATACTTAAATAAAGAGTAGAAAAAAACGCAAGTAACCACAAAAGAATGAATTGTCACGGTGGAAACAAATCTCCCACAGAGGATGAGCACCGCGCGTTGGCGGCTGCGCTCAGACGTGGACGAGTTGGTGCTGCTGGCTGCGCAGGCGGAGAAGACCCGGCCACCGCCTGCTGCTGTTGACGTAGACTGCGGCAAAGTCATCGGGAAGGTAAGCTAGCATTGCGGCTGTCACTGAGGGTGGATGTGACACACTACCGGCAGGATAGGGGACGACGAAATACCAGACCAAGCTCAGATATTACACACTGGCGAATCATGAAGCACCCACACCCAACTTTCCCCGTCACCACCACCACCGTCCCGCCCCATTCAAAGCTCAGACACTGCTGCCCACTGACGTTGCCCATCTTCAAAATGGTGGCGTTCTTCAAAATTATCTAAGTCCGAAGAAGTATTACTTAGGACATTGACAGGACCGCTGAGTTCGCGAATCTTACATTTCTTATCGTTGTGACATATCTGTAGATCGGTATCTAGTGCACAAGTTAGCATACTCCTTGGGACGAGCTTAGTTCATACTTCTTGTATTTTCAGCGCAAACTCCAAGACCAACAATTTCATGACACTTCTTGTCCACCCATCAAATGCTATCCATTTTTAATGAAATGTACTGAACTCATAGCTCCACTAATAACGAGCCCAAAAAGTGTGGGTCAGATTTTAGTAATTAGCTGAAATACATATCCAAATCTCCCAGGGGATAATAATCTGGACGTGTGATTTTCTTATGTTATTTGATACCGAAACTTTTCACATTTTGCTCAAGATTCGTTGCATACTACTAGTAGATTCAAATGGTATCCTCAAACTACAGGCAGAATTCATCCAACAGTTGCATTTTCACACAACTACAAAGTTGCACAAGGCTATTTACGGCTGAGGTATCATAAGTAATGAGGTAGTCATTGCTCATGAGTATGTTTTGAATCGTCTTTCTTTTATCCTATCACACAAAAAACAGATCAGTCCATGCTTCGGAAGAAAATCATCTTAGAAAATATTTGTACTCTTGCTATGTGATGTAGGTTCTAAATATGTTAACGCAAAGAATTGTTTTCTGTGCAGGTCAATGATGCTTGGATAATTGTGACGACCGCCGAGATCCATCAGCCGCCAGTGATGGAGTGTGACGAGGACATCCCGCCGATCCCTCGCCGCCGCAGAGGGTGTCGGAGGTGCTGGGCGGAGAAAGTGGGGGCGAAGACCGTTGTGAGCCCACTTGGTGGCCGGGCTCACCGCTTCACTACCCACTAAACGTATTCCAAGGGCGGCAGATGACGAGGAACTCCAGCTGATCCCTCGTCACAATATAAAGTGTTGGAAGTGCTGGGTGGACAAATTGGGGGCAAGGACTGTTGTGCTCTTACATGTTGAGTGGGGACATTGGGCCATCAACCAATAACCATGTTCATCAGTCAAGAAGGAGGGTGTATGACGGGATACTTCCATCGATGCCACGCCGCCAGAGAGGGCGTCACAGGTGCTGGGTGAAGAAAATTGTGCGTTTGCATGCAGTCTGGAGAGACTGGCTCAACAACCAATAAACATATTCATGAGGGAAGAAAGTCGCAGATGACGTTTAAGTCCCGCCGAAACCAAGCCACAAAGAGGGTATTGGGGGTGCTGGGTGTAGAAGATTGAGGCGAAAACTGTTGTACAGTGGCGTGGTGCCTGAAGACACTGGATCACCCTCCAATAAACATATTCATGAGACATTAATCCCATCAGATAACGAGTGAGTCTCGCAAATGCCACATCGCCAAAGTTGGCATCGGAGGTCCTACGTGTAGAAAGTCAAATTGAAAACTGTTGTGCTATTTCATTATGGTTGGAGATACAAGTTCACCAGCCAATAAACATATTCATGAGACATGAAGCCAATCAGATGACGAGTGAGTCCCGCCGATGCCAAATCGCCAAAAATGGCATCGGAGGTCCTGGGTGAAGACAGAGTGAAAACTGCTCTGCTATTGCATTATGGGTGGAGACACAATCTCACCAGCCAATAAACATATTCATGAGACATAAAGACCATCAGATAACGAGTGAGTCCCGCCGATGCCACAACGCCAAAATTGGGTTCGGAGGTCCTGGGTGATGGATGTCGGAGTGAAAACTGATGCATAAGTGCATTGTGGGTGGGGACACTGGCTCACCAAGCAGTAAACATATTCATGAGGCAAGAAGGTCAGCAGAAGTTCAAGAATTCAATCGATGCCACATCGCCAGAGAGTGCATCGGAGATCCTGTGTGAAGATAATCCGACTGAAGGCTGTTGTGCGGTTGAATGATGGGTGGTTACACTCGCCTACCAAGTGGCAAGAAGGACACCAGATGACGACGAAGTCCTGCTGATGCCACGTCGCCAGAAAGATGTGCCTCGATGTGAATTAAAATTATCTAAATTGTATAAACATTAGGACTGTATAATTCATTAAATTTATGAATGAAACATCTCTGAACTACTGACTTTATATGTTCCTGTGTTAACTAGGGTTAACTCTCATCCTGCTCTCCTTTGACAGATACTGAAATACCAATTACTGCTTTCAACAAGGTTGCATGAATCTCCCTTTATAAATGTGTCTGCACAGAGAGAAGTATCTCGCAATGTTACCATTTTAGATGTGGATCTCACACGACAATATAATACGTGAATTGCCGCAAATATCAGTACATAGGCTGCCTTATTCAACAGCGAACCACACGTAATGTCTAGGACATTCGTTGCACAACTACTGGTCAAAGCACATAAAGATCTTTTATCTTAGTGTTAACAACTTCCCACAGGTGCTCTGTTCAACAACGTATTTACATAAATTTCTCTGATTCTGAATGAGCAGAAAATTAAGTAGCTGTGTAACAGTAAGAAAAATCAATGGTGAAAAGATGTTATTCGCTCAGATACCTACAGCATTAGAGAAACGAAGACAGGGGACAATTCTCTGAACTTCAAGTAAAATATGCGAGGGACGCTAAACTAAAAACTCCACACCTCTTTGCGGAACATCAATGATATGTCTCTCTACGTAACCAAAATTTACATTCCAAAATAATAAATAAAGATACTGTTCTGATTTTACAATACTCATTAGGACTTCATGTGTCAGTTGCTAATGATGTGGAGTATCAGCTTTATCACAACAACAACATATAATTCCCAATACACTGTTAATCGCCAATGAGTAAACATTTATAAGTTTAGTTTTTTTATTTTAAGACTATAGTATGAAACTGCAAAAGTTGCTTAAGGCTAATTACACTAGTGCTGAATTAATAGTGTCTATTTATATTCATTTGTGCTAGAGGCAGAGTCAAAGAAGCTACACAGAGTAACTAGCAATGTCCCAAGTTATGTACTCTGTGGTGGACCTCACTGAACATCTAGATGATAAAACAGTCAAGCAGTTCGTTACTTAACACTACAAGTGTTGACATAGCCGAGAAAGGTCCAACATGCAAAACAAGATCACTGTAGTAAGTGGTCAAATTCACTTAGCGTGTCTAACTGAATTACAAAATACGCAAAAATTATAAGAACAGGCCGAAAAGATATAAATATTTACGTAGTATAATAAAAGTTTGGCCGAACAGATAAAAATATTTACTAAGTATGACAAATGATTTGAATAATATGAAACAATCATAAATATGTAGGTATGCACAGCTAACTTACAAATATGTTGGTTTGTTCGAGTAAAATGTACCGCTCTTTTCACTGTAACCTGAAAGTCGGCTCTGAAATCGCGTACAGTATTTGAATAACACAAGTAACTAATAGTTTGTAATTTATATTCTCGACGTCTTGGAGATTATGAAATTTTTGAAATGTTAAGGGTCTATGACGTGGAGGGGTAGATGCTGGACTGTAATAAAAGCCATAATACTTTCACCTAATTTATTTAAATATTCAAGAAAAACTAGGAGTATGGAAACTGCTTTTGTTTTACAATACAACACGTCCGCACTGAACGATAGATAATAATAATTTCGGTCAGAATGAACATAATAAGAACAGCTCCAACGAATTGCAGTTATTACACTCAGAGTCGAAATTAAATGATGATCATTGAACTTTAAAATAGTTTTCCTATTGGCCATCAGAGGGCCATCTTAAGGCGTCCTACGATCAGCAATGCCTTTGGGGTGGCGTCCCCTGTTAAGAGCAACCCTGCACTCGTGCATCGAGCGTGCACCGAATCACATCGAGTAACATCCTGTTCGCAAATGTCTAGATCCAACTACTGTTTCATCATAGTACGTTACACCATAATCGTAAAACAGATTGGCATAAAGAAGTTTGGGAAAAATTCCCTCAGTCCCTTAGATATTCCACTCAGGCTGACTGCTCACCAAGCATGTAACGATTACATTCGCTGATGACATTGCTTTCCTCAGTGAGCGGAATAAATAGTCTAACGAGTATACAATATGGACTGAGAGTAAACGGAAGGAAGAAGAAAATAATGAGAGGTAGCAACACTGAGAACAGTGAGAAACGTAAAATCTAATGGGGTTCACAAAGTAGAGGAAGTTTAGGAATTCTGCGGAGAAAGGAGGACATTAAAAACAGAGGAGATCATTCGCGTCCAGTTAAAGTCTATTACTGTCAACACGTGAGGCAATTCTAACCTTACGACTTATCTTAGAAGAAAGATTAAGAAACGGCAAACCTAAGTTTCTAGCATTTGTAGACTTAGAGAAAGCCTTTGACAATGTTAACTGGAATACCCTCATTCAAATTCAGAAGGTGGCAGGGGTAAAATACAGGGAGCGAAAGGCTATTTACAATTTGTACAGAAACCAGATGGCAGCTTTAAGAGTCGAGGGGCATGAAAGGGAAGCAGTGGTTGGGAATGGAGTGAGACAGGGTTGTAGCCTCTCCCCGATGTTATTCAATCTGTATATTGAGCAAGTAGTAAAGGAAACAAAAGAAAAATCTGGAGCAGGTATTAAAATTCATGGAGAAGAAGTAAAACTTTGAGGTTCGCCGATGACATTGTAATTCTGTCAGAGACAGCAATGGACTTGGAAGAGCAGTTGAACGGAATGAACAGTGTCTTGAAAGGAGTATATAAGATGAACATCAACAAGAGCAAAACGAGGATAATGGAATGTAGTTGAATTAAGTCGGGTGATGCTGAGGGAATTAGATTAGGAAATGAGACACTTAAAGTAGTAAAGGAGTTTTGCTATTTAGGGAGTAAAATATCTGATGATGGTCGACGTAGAGAGGATATGAAATGTAGACTGGCAATGGCAAGGAAATCGTTTCTGAAGAAGAGAAATTTGTTAACATCGGGTATAGATTTAAGTGTCAGGAAGTCGTTTCTGAAAGTATTTGTATGGAGTGTAGCCATGTATGGAAGTGAATCATGGACGATAACTAGTTTGGACAAGAAGAGAATAGAAGCTTTCAAAATGTGGTGCTACAGAAGAATCCTGAAGATATGGTGGGTAGATCACGTAACTAATGAGGAGGGTCTGAATAGGATTGGGGAGAAGTGAAGTTTGTGGCAGTACTTGACTAGAAGAAGGGATCGGATGGAAGGACATGTTTTAAGGCATCAAGGGATCACAAATTTAGCATTGGAGGGAAGCGTGGAGGGTAAAAATCGTAGAGGGAGACCAAGAGATGAATACACTAAGCAGATTCACAAGGACGTCGGTTGCAGTAGGTACTGGGAGATGAAGAAGCTTGAACAGGATGGAGTAGCATGGAGAGCTGCATCAAACCTTTCTCAGGACTGAAGACCACAACAACAACAACTGTCAAATTTACCCGTTAATTTGAGGGAGAGATTTCTGAGAATGTACGTTTGGAGCAAATTATTCTATTGTAGGGAAACACGGGCTATGGTAAAACAGGGCCAGAAGAGAACCGAAGAATTTGGGATGTGGTTCTACAGAATGGTGTTGAAAGTAAGGTAAACTGAAAAATTAAGTAATGAGGAGATTCTCCGTAGAATCGGTGAGGAAAGGAATGTATGGAAAATGCTGACAGAATGACTGGACATCTGTTAATACATAATGGAATAACTTTCATGGTTCAAGAATGAACTTTAGAGGGTAGGAACTGTAGAGGAAAACAGAGATTGGAATAAGTCCAGCAGGCAACTGAGAATGTATCAGATGGTTAGGTTGTCACAGGAGAGGAATCTGTAAGGGCCGCAGGCTGCTTCAAGCCAATGAGACAACAGGCTGGTGATGGGTGACTGTGTAGCTCATATAGTCAACGGGGGCGACAAATATGGGCTTCTTGCCAAATTACAAATGAATCAACAACCTGTGCTAAGGCAGCGTAGTGGTTCGTATCACTTCTAAGACATAAATTCTTATTAAAAAAGGATATATGTAAAAAAATAAACGGACACTGTCTGTGATCGTTAAGGAGTCTTCTACTGATCGAGCTTCTGTCGTGAATGGAGGCTGCAAATGCTGATCGATATTGTTAGTGCGATCTCAGAAGGATAATGCAGAAGAAGCGAAGCAACAGGGCAGTAACCGCTTCTGTGACATCTACGAGTTCCTAACCAGGAGCACATTTATTTTATTATACCATCTAAGTTCTTTAATACTTTAGTTTCTTGAGTTTCTGCGTGTAAATTTAATATCTAGTAGCCACTCTTATCGGGTTTTCATTTGCGTCAGAAAGTAAACCGATTTTGTGACATATTACAAGTACATGCCGGTAGTCCATTTATATTAATAGTTTAGTTTCCCACGGTCTTTAGTATGGACAGGGACTGCGGTTGCAGTGTGCGGATGCGAGCCGATTTGGTGACACTTCGCTCTCATCTTCAGGCTGTGATGTCTTCGGTTACACAGCTTGAGACTGCAGTGGATGGGTAACACTGTTGTCGGCTGGCCGTGGGGATCCAAGGGACGTCCAGCACGTCAGAGTCCTCCGATCGTTCCTCACCGGTGGCTTATCCAGTTACTGCTTGCACTGAGGCTGACCCCTCCCCTGTGGTAGAGTTGGAGGTCGTCCCAGGGGTGAAGCAGGTGGCTAAAGACTTTCCAGGCGGCCGCACGTAAGACTTCACCGGTTTGTCTGACAAGTAAGTTACAGGTGCAGTCTGTGCCTGACACTGTCACTGAGCCAGATGCTGTCGCCTATCCCGTTTCAGAGGAAACCACTCAGCCTCCAAGTTCCGGGCAATCGCAGAGGGTGGAACTATTGGTGGTAGGAAGCTCCCACGTTAGGCGCGTAATGGGATCCCTTAAGGACTTGGCTGACAAGAAGGGTAAGAAAACCAATGTGCACTCCACGTGCGTACTGGGTGGAGTCATTCGAGAGTTCGAAAGGGTCCTCTCGGATTCCGTGAGGAGCACAGGGTGCAGTCAACTGCAGGTGGTTGCTCATGTCGGTACCAACGATGTGTGTCACTTTGGATCACAAGAGATTTGCCGCATAGTTGACAGGACCGATTGCGGACCTATGGGACAGAGGTGAGCGCAATGTCTGATTCAGAGGCTCAGACGGTTCTACGATCGCGTAGACTCCAGATTCCTCGACTTGCGCCAAAGGGTGATTGGGTTTTGGGTTCCGCTGAATTGGTCAGGAGCCCACTATATGCAGGAAGTTACATTAAAGGGTCCCGAGGAAACACAAGAAGGGCTTCAGTTACAGTTGTGAATTGTCGCAGCTGGGTTGGGAAAGTACCAGTGCTCCAAGCGCTAATAGAAAGCACTGATGCTCAAATCGTTATAGGCACTGAAAGCTGACTAAAGCGGGATATAAGCTCAGCCGAAGCCTTTGCGAAGAACCTAAGGGTGTTGCGAAAGGACAGGGTAAACACGATCGGCGGTGGCATGTTTGTTGCTGTGGGAAGTAGTTTATCTCGACGCGAAATAGAAGTAGATACTCCCTGTGAAATAATTTGGGCAGAAGTCATAGTTGGCAGCCGGAATAAAATAATAATTGGATCGTTTTACCGACATCCCAATTCGAATGTTAAAGTTGCTGAAAGGTTCAAAGAAAACATGAGTTTGATTTCAAACACCTACCCGACTCATATGATAATAGTTGGAGGTGAAATTAATTTACTCTCGATGTGACTGCGAAAATACATGTTCAATGCCGAAGCACGCATAAAATATGACCCGAAATTGTGCTAAACGCAAAATCCGAAAATTATTCGAGCAGTTAGTACATGAGCCCGCGCGAATTGTAAACTGTTGTGGAAACACACTTGACCTCTACAGGGAGGAACGATCGCCACGATAAAATAAGGGAAATCAGAGCTCGTACGGAAAGATATACGTTAGAATAATAGAGAATTGTGAAGGTGGTTCGATGAACCCTCTGCCAGGCACTTAAATGTGATTTTCAGAGTATCTCTGTAGATGTAGAACAACACAGTACATTCCACGTCATACAGAATCAGCTGCCTCGATTGGATGGAAGGTGTTGAACCAAGCACGTTTCAGCTCTGGCCTTGCACCAAATGAATTTACACTGTTTCACTTCCTTACATGCTTTCAGCATTGAGACAGCGAGGCTGAGATACAGGCAGCTGTGACTCCAGGTGTTAGTAGTATACAATTTTCGTGTGCCCGTATTTTATGGCTGTTGGAACTAATGGGAAACCCTTGTACGTAGTTAGCTATTTAGCAAATTGTCCGTTACTCAGCACAGTCTCTTGACCGATTTTGAAAATATGTGTCGGAGTACACCAGGCTTGTCATGACTAATCCTTCAGTTAATATAATCCCAAAATTTATCACGTCTGAAAAGTTGAAACAAAATGGTCGATCGTGTCTAAGTGTGTGGTATAGTATATGAATTACCTCATTTCTTTTCGTCCACCTAGGCTGGAGTGTTAGATAGATCTAGACATCCACATGATTGTTGAGGTGGTATTTGATGCCATCTGTATTGGATTTGACGGAGCAAGGGGATATGCAGCAGAGATCGTTCAAGAGCATGGCCCGAATAGAACGCTCGAAGAGAACCTGAGAAGAGTGAGGACATGTTACAAGTAACTACCTATGCAAACCGACACACTCCTTCCACATACGTAACATTGAAGACACCGCCAATCAGAATTCATTATAAATATCTACATGTTATAATGCCGGCTATCAGAATTAAATATTGAGCAACAAAGCACCCAAAAACCTTCGGATTAGAATTAACAGAACTATCGAATGTATAAATAAACAAACGTACACACATAATGAAAACGTCAAATGAAAGAAAAGAAAAACAGAAGTAGCAGAAGTGTAAATGTTCCTTGCCCATGAAATTTTTAGACATGCTGTTGAGATGATCACTATATCATCCACATTCGGAAGTAAACAAGTTAACACATTTTAGTATTCAACTTGAAGTCAAATATGTAGGATGTTTATTTTCGTTTTTTAGTACAATATTAATCTGGAGATCAGTAAAGTTAAAGCAGGGGTTGGCCAGGCGTCTTTGACATATACTTATTGATTATATGACTATTTCTGTTTGATAATAATGTTCCAACAGCATGTAGGGAAAATAAAACACAAGTGCTGTGGCAGTTCGACGGTGAAAAAACGTTAACCTCAACAACAAAAAATCTGTCTTAAAGCGATTTTCGTCCTTTACAAACACGGAGTTTCAGTTTTCTGTACGTATCGGTACTAAAGCTTTCATCGTGGCGTTTCACATCACCACCGAATTCGTCACAAAATGAAAGGTCGTCCTAGTTACAAAAATGGAATTGGGAAAAATCAGATATCAGTTGGACATAAGGATATTACAAACCATCCACTGTGACAAGAAATTACTTACAACAGCTGAAAGAGTGGAACAATTTGTTTCACAGAGTTTAAAAACTGTAACTGCGACTGTGTCTACATCTACATGAGCAGACTTGCCTTTCCAGGACCAATTGCGTGCCTCTGGCGCAGAGACGAGTCGAGGGTCCGAATCAGAGGCTCAGACGTTTCTGCAACCGTGTAGGCTGCAGATTCCTCGACTTGCGCCAAAGGGTAGTTGAGTTTCTGGTTCCGCTGAATAGGTACGGTGTCCACTATACGTAGGAGGCGGTTACACGGGTAGCAGGGGCTGTGTGGCGTGCACTCGGAGGTTTTTTAGGTTAGAGGGTCTCAGGAAAACACAAGAAGGTTGTCACTCACATAGGGTGCAGGCCGAACACAGGAAGAACGTAGATACAGGAACCATCGGTATAACAGTTATAAATTGCCGTAGCTGTGTCGGGAAAGTACCAGAGCTCCAAGCGCTAATAGAAGGCACTGATAATCTAAACGTCATAAGCGTTGAAAGCTGGCTAAAGCAGAAGATAAGCTCGGGTGAAACTTTTGCGAAGAACCTAACGTTCCGAACACGGTTGGCGGTGGCGTGTTTGTTGCTGTTAGATGCAGTTTATCTTGTCACGAAATTGAAGTAGATGGTTCCTGTGAATTAGTATGGGCAAGAATGATGGCTAGCAACCGGAATACAATAATAATTGGACCATTTTACCGACCTTCCAGTTCAGATGATGCAGTTGCTGAAAGGTTCAAAGAAATATTGTGTTTAATCACGTACCCGACGCATACGATTATAGTTGGTCGTGACTTTAATTTATGTTGACGAAACTACATGTTTAATTCCGGAAGGACACATATAACATCATCCTAAATTGTACTAAACGCATTTTCTGAACGTTCTTTCGAGCCGACGCGAATAGTAAGCGGTTGTGAAAAGACACTTGATCTCTTAGCAACAAATGATCCTGAGTCAATAACGAGCATCATAACAGATACATACATTAGTTAACACAGGGCTGTCGTAGCGAGATTGAATATTGCAACCCCACAATTCTCCAAAAATAAGCGAAAAATACACCTATTCAAAAAAGTAGATGAAATTTCACTAGAGGCCTTCCTGAGAAACAATCTCCACTCCTTCCAAATGAATTATATAAGTGTAGACCAGATGTAGCTTGAATTCAATGCAATAGTATCGGCAGCAATTGAGAGATTAATATCAAATAAATTAACGAACGACAGAGCTGATCCGCATCGGTACACAAAACGGGTCATAACACAGCTGCAGAAACCAAAAACAAACAAGCCAATTTTAAATAGTCCCAATATCCCCATGATTGGCGATCTTTTACAGAAGCGGACTTCAATGCGAGATGCTTATAATAGATTCCCCAACAATAGTTTCTCTCGAATTCCGGCAGAAAATCCAAAGAGAAAAAAATGGTTCAAATGGCTTTGAGCCCTACGTGACTTAAATTCTGAGGTTATTAGACCCCTAGAACTTAGAACTACATAAACATAACTAACCTAAGGGAATCACACACATCCATGCGCGAGGCACGATTCGAACCTGCGACCGTAGCGGTCGCGCGGTTCCAGACTGTAGCGCCTAGAACCGCTCGGCCACAATCCAAAGAGATTTTGGTCGTATGTGGAGTAAGTTAGCAGCAAGAAACAAACAGTACCTTCTCTGAGCGATAGCAAAAGACATACAGACAGAGACGCCAAGGCATAGTTACTTAAACATATCCTCCCGAAATCTCTTCACGAAAGACGAGGTAAATATTTAGACATTCGAACCAAGAACGGCTGCCAACATGAGTAACATAGAAGTAAATATCCTCGGAGTAATGAATCCACTTAAATCACTTAATACAAGAAAGTCTTCTGGTCCAGACTGCATACCAATTAGAGTCTTTCCAGAGTATTCTGATGCATTAGCTCCATAGTTAACAATCATCTACAACCGTTCGCTCGACGAAAGATCCGTACCCAAAGACTGGAAACTTACACAGGTCGAATCAATATTCATTATAGGTAGTACGAGTAATCCACACAATTACAGGCCCACATCATTAACTTCGATATGCAGCAGGATTCTGGAACATGTATGTTCAACATTATGAATTACCTCGATGGAAACGGTCTACTGACACACATTAAACATGGGATTAGAAAACATCGTTCTTGTGAACTACAACTAGTAGCTCTTTAATCACATGAAGTGTTGAGTGGTATTGACAAGGGAATTCAGACTGATACCTTATTTACGGATTTCCGGAAGGCTTTTGACACCGTACCATAGAAGCGGCTCGTAGCTTGTAGGGAAATTGCATGCCTCTGAAATATCTTCTCAGTTATGTGACTGGGTTTGTGATATCCTGCCGGCCGTAGAGACCGAGCGGTTATTGGCGCTACAATCAGGAACCACGCAACCGCTACGGTCGCAGGTTAGAATCCTGCCTCGGGCATGGATGTGTGTGATGTCCTTAGGTTAGTTAGGACTAAGTAGTTCTTGGTTCTATGGGACTGAGGACGTCAGAAGTTAAATCCCATAGGGCTCAGAGCCATCTGCCCTTTGTACTTCGTGGCAGAGAGGCCACAGTTCGTAGTAACTGGCGGAAAGTCATCGAGGAAATCAGAAGTGATTTCTGGCGTTGCCAATGTTGTGTTATAGGCCCTTTGCTGTTCCTTATCTATACAAACGATTTGGGAGAGGTCTGAGCAGCTGTCGTTGGTTGTCTGCAGATGACGCTGTCGTTTATCGACTAATAAAGTCATCAGAAGATCAAAACTAATTGGAAAACGATTTAGAATAGATATCTATATGGTGCTAAGCTTGGCAGTTAACCCTAAATAACGAAAAGTTTGAGGGCTCCACATAAGCGCTGAAAGGAATTCGTTAAACATCATTTACCTGATTAATCAGCCAAATGTAAATGCTGTAAATTTAACTAAATAGCTGGGAATTACTATTACTAACAACTTAATTTGGAAAGAACACATAGAATAAGTTGTGGGAAGGCTACTCAAAGACGGCGTTTTGTTGGCTAGACTCGTAGAAAATATATCAGGCCTACTAAGAAGACTGCCTAAACTACGCTTGTCCGTCCCCTTTTAGAATACTTTTGCACGGTGTGGGATCTTATTTGCACGGTATGGGATCTGATTTGAAGATTATCCATGTAGATGTAGATGTAGATGGTAAAGGGTTCATCGAACCAACGTCACGTTGTTTCACAACCGTTCCAATCTTGAACAGCGATTGGGAAAAAAGAACACTTAAATCTTTTCGTGCGAGCTCTGATTACTTCTACTTTTTATGATGATCATTTCACTACACGTCGCCAACACAATATTTTCACAATCGATGGAATAAGTTTGTGGTTGTAATTTCGTGAGGGGATCAGGCCGCAACAGAAAAATTTTTTGCATTATTAACTGCCACCCTGTTTCGCGACGGTATAAAACGTACTGACCTTCTTTGAGCTAAGGCTATTCTAAGCGAAATAACGTTCAACGTCTGTTCGAGAATTTGTACATGTAGGATTTGTACATGTACCTCAGTTGCAGCCATTTTCCCTCTTATTAAAGAAAACATCGGTTTTTTCCATTTTTCCGCAAAGCATTAATTGAATATTTAGATCTACATATTTTTAATGTGTGTTGTGATGGCCTGGAAGTGACACTTTAAATTGCTCTTACAATGAAATGGTTGGTATGAGAAGCATACCATTCTCTTACAGAACTGGTCAGTGTCTTGCATTGTCTCATTATACAAATGTTTTGCACAGACTTCCTGATCAGAAGAGCTATAGCTATAGCTATAGCTGAAAATTAGTCTGACAAACATACAACTTATTATCCGTATTGTCGCAGCGGAATCGAATATCAGTTTATTGCTCTTCTTCAGTATACGTATTCATGGATTCTGAATATTGATGATTACACGTTTCAGATACTGTTGTACGGTGAATGTCTTGTGATTAAGCTTCGACAAATGTGTAACCCTCCTGAAGTCAGTTTCAAAAGTAGTCTATCATTTTTGATTAAGTCACACTTTTTGGTGCAGGTAATGCATCCGAAATGTAAACGTAGTTTACCACTAATTTTCATCAAATATATGTACACTTCTCTTCATTTTAATGAAATTATCTCTTTCTTGTCCTGTTTTGTGCATATTTCAAATAAAGCACTGGCCAAGGAGGTGTACCTATATTGCCTGTCGCTGTACCACACATACAGTTCTGTATTGCAAGAGCTGAATCGTGTGTGTAAATTATATCCACAAGAGTGGTCGATTCGCTTGCGTGGGGGGGGGGGGGGGGGGGTACCTAGCATTAACTACCGCATACGCGCTTCGAAACTCTCTTGAGCCGAGCTTCACACCACGCCAGAATTCCTCCTTTGTTATTCCCCATCGCATTGGGTGTGTAGCCATTGGGGAATATAGCGACCCATCCAAACCATTGCATATTTGTCTGAGTTTCTTCTGACACTCGAAGGACACAGACCCATCCTAAATCCTTTCACAATCTGGAAAATACCTCTGCACAGTCCATCGAACCACAAACTCACTCAGTGTGTCAGCTGATAAACGCCAAACCTTGTTGGTAAATGTCTGATGCAACCATATTTGGTCCAACTAAAGGTTCAGTGTTATCCAAACTACACAATATACATGAATTAAAAATTAGTTTATATTCATACTCAGTCATCACCACCACTTTACAACTCATTATAAGCTGATCAAAATTAACAGCAAGGGAAACAAAGCGAGGTGTTGCAGTCACCGAAAAATATGAATAAAGCGGTAGATCGACCGCTTGCTTTTAAAGACATGTTGTTACACAATTGTCCAGGCAACTTCCTGTAACTATTCTCCGTTACAATTATTTATGTAAATACGTCATCTAAAAAATAAAGCGAGATAATTCCTTTAAATTTCGTAATTAAAAAAAAAGAAGTCTGATAGTGAAATTTTTAATTAAAAATTAGTTAGCGTAATCCTGGAATTTACGTGTACCTTTGTATTGAATTAAACTGGACATTTGCCATCTTAACGGGCTAGTAACGAATTAGTATGGTTGGTAAGGCTCTGTGGTACAGCCAAGAGCGGTCATCTCTCATTAGTTTGTATCTCAGGCAAATTTTTTCAACAATGAAATATCGCACGACATGATGCGGGCAGTTGCGTAGCAACATTGCGATTCTGAATCGTGCTGCGTAAACATATTGTCTGTGCTTACGTGCTTTTTGTCGAGTTATTCGTTGTGCTATAGTTCTCCATCTTAGCGCCACAAGCTTCTCAACTGAATATCTGCGTCGCTTGCCGAAAACCGTCTTCAGATAGAAGATCGAAAAAAGGCAGCGTTGAGTGAGACGCTGAACGGAACCGTAAGTGACCACTCAACATCTTGTTTACCCAAATTAATATCATTTGCTGTCGATGTCGTGTCCAGACTACTTCTGCTGGAATCTGTGGCCTGACGTGCCAAATCAGACGTATCTAGCTTCATTAGATGTTTAGTCATACTATCTAATTATAAGTACCAATCCCCCTGCTCTGTTTTGCGCAAAGCACATACCACTATATGTAACACATATAGGAGTTACTAATAATGCCAAGGCAAGAAACCAATGTTAATGGCGTATACATAGAATCCTGCACACTGTTCTACACTGCTAGAGAGGAAACTGATTCTTAGTCATCCTGTACGACAATTGTAGTGCTCTTCAAATAAGTGCGACTTCCTCTATCACGAGCGATACTCGCTGTTCAGCTTACTGACAGACTACATCTCCCCGTCATTTACTGTCCAGTTCTCTTATGTGGGTGCACGAAATAAGTACACTGAGCTCGCATTTACGTTGCGAGCTACTTTGTTTATTAAGTTACTACCTATTTGTGAATGTTGAGGGAGAATTTGTGTTAAATGCCTTCCTATATATTAAGGCTCAATCTTGGGTTGTTATCAGTGGACTTTGTAGTAATAGTAGGAAAAGAATGGAAACTAAATGTGGCACCTTGCTGCTGTCAATCGCTAAACGCCTATTGTACAGTTGTGTGACCATGCTGTAGTCAATGGTGAATTAATGGACGTACAGATACTCATTAGACTTCTCTTATTAATAGTTATACAGGTAGACTGCATAGATCTGTTCCACTCAAAAATTTCTGGCACTTGTAAGGTGAAATACACTCAGTGGAGACATTTCCCACACACCCTCTCCAGATGTTGGGAAACCCGAGGCTACGGTAATCCATTTCGTACCCCTCATGCTCTGGAATGTTTTCCTGCCATTGATAACAGGGACAATAACTTTGACACTGTCGAACACATATGGACAACATGTTACACTTAGGACAGGACCTTCCGTATGGTATTTTACAATAATATGTTCTCACTTCATGGACTAAAGACAACACCATTTTGTACACACGAGCTCAGTAAAACAATCTCGTACAGTCAGCTCGTGTACAGGACATCCGAAGTCAATTACACATGCCGGTTTCTTGTCATTCACGAAAAATTCAAGAAATGGAGTTCTCAACGCACCCCTACTCACAAGCTCCACCTTTTCTGCCGTCAGGAGTTTCAGTGTGTTGTTCATGGCACTGTCTTGTACCACAGCACTGTCATTTTATCTACAGAAAACTTTTTCCCTAATTTTTCTTCATTAACTTGACAATGTGTTGATACATGACTCACCAACTGCTAATACACGTATATTAATTGTTTTTCCTACTTCTGTGGCATGGCCTAACCAATAGGGAGTGGAGGCGGCAGGTTTCCGTCCTAAATATAAATTAACTTCTCAACGCCAATTCTCTTAAGCTAAGCAGACAGACGCAAGTGTTCGGTTAGTAGTTTGAAATGTAGCAGAGCATGTATGGGTATGGACTAGTTGTAAAATAAAGCAGAGCATGTATGGATGTGGACTATTGGTATGTATCATCAAAGTTCTATGCCTTTCACTCGGCACAGCAAAAATAACCTGTGACGGCTATCCATCCCCCCCCCCCCCCCTTCCCTACGACCAATCTTCCCGACCCTTCACGTCCCATTTCTACGACTAAATCTTGCTATGTACCTATTAGGTAATATAATTAATTACTAATGAATAGGTTGTGTTTGTATCCCGCATCTACATCGGTACTCCTTTCCCCACCTGATGGTGGGTGACGACAGGTAATTCTGGTACCATTAAATGATTCCCCCATCTCTGTTCCATTCAGGAATGGCGCCTGGGCAAAACAGACTTCGGTATACGACTCTATTAGCTTTGACTTCTCTAATTTCTCGGTATGATTTTTTCACGATGTGGAAGGAAGTACATGTATTGTTCGACTCTTCGTGGAAAGTACTCTCCTGGAAACTTAGAGGTAAACCACAGTGTGATGGACAATGCCTCTCTTGTTGCGTCGGCTACTGCAGTTAGTTGCGCATGTCTGTAAAGCTCCAGCGTCGACTAAACGATCCAGTGACGAAGCATTCCACTCTTCGTTGAATCTTTTCTTTCTCAAAAAAATGGTTCAAATGGCTCTCAGCACTATGGGACTTAACATCTATGGTCATCAGTCCCCTAGAACTTAGAAATACTTAAACCTAACTAACCTAAGGACAGCACACAACACCCAGTCATCACGAGGCAGAGAAAATCCCTGACCCCGCCGGGAATCGAACCCGGGAACCCGGGCGTGGGAAGCGAGAACGGTACCGGACGACCACGAGCTGCGGACTTTTCTTTCTCCCTCTTCTTTTAGTCCTACCTGGTAAGGGTCCCAGGGCGATGTGCAGTGTTCGAGAATCGTTCGAACAAATATTTTGCTAGGCACTTCCCTTTTAGATGTGTTACATTTCCTTAAAACTCGTTTTGCTATATGCGTTACCTACTATTTGCTTTATGGTGTCATTCCAGTTAAGGTAGCACCGGATTTTCTGTTTGCCTGTTAAGTACGGTACGAGAGTAATCCCAAAAGTAAGGTCTCCTACTTTTTTATACGTAGTTGGTCATACTGTTATGGAGAGTGCTTCACGTGCTGTGTGTAAACATGCGCACGCCACGCTGAGGCGCTCAGACTTGGCTTGTCAGCCGTTGAGAATGGAGCTCTACATCTACATCTACATCTACATCATTACTCTGCAATTCACATTTAAGTGCTTGGCAGGGGGTTCATCGAACCACAATCATACTATCTCCCTACCATTCCACTCCCGAACAGCTCGCGGGAAAAACGAACGCCTAAACCTGTCTGTTCGAGCTCTGATTTCTCTTATTTTATTTTGATGATCATTCCTACCTATGTAGGTTGCGGTCAACAAAATATTTTCGCATTCGGAAGAGAAACATGGTGACTGAAATTTCGTAAATAGATCTCGCCGCGACGAAAAAGTCTTTGCTTTAATGACTTCCATTCCAACTCGCGTATCATATCTGCCACACTCTTTCCCCTATTACGTGATAATACAAAACGAGCTGCCCTTTTTTGTATCCTTTCGATGTCCTCCGTCAATCCCACGTGGTAAGGATCCCACACCGCGCAGCAATATTCTAACAGAGGACGAACGAGTGTAGTGTAAGCTGTCTCTTTAGTGGACTTGTTGCATCTTCTAAGAGTCCTGCCAATGAAACGCAACCTTTGGCTCGCCTTCCCCACAATACTATCTATGTGGTCTTTCCAACTGAAGTTGTTCGTAATTTTAACACCCAGGTACTTAGTTGAATTGACAGCCTTGAGAATTGTACTATTTATCGAGTACTCGAATTCCAACGGATATCTTTTCGAACTCACGTGGATCACCTCACACTTTTCGTTATTTAGCGTCAACTGCCACCTTCCACACTATTCAGAAATCTTTTCTAAATCGCTTTGCAACTGATACTGGTCTTCGGATGACCTTACTAGACTGTAAATTACAGCATCTTCTGCGATAGACCTAAGGGAACTGCTCAGATTGTCACCCAGGTCATTTATATAGATGAGGAACAGCAGAGGTTCCAGGACGCTTCCCTGGGGAACACCTGATATCACTTCAGTTTTCCTCGATGATTTCCCGTCTATTACTACGAACAGCGACCTTACTGACAGGAAATCACGAATCCATTCGCACAACTGAGTGATACCCCATAGGCCCACAGCTTGATTAGAAGTCGCTTGTGAGGAACGGTGTCAAAAGCTTTCCGGAAATCTAGAAATACGGAATCAACTTGAGATCCCCTGTCGACAGCGGCCATTACTTCGTGCAAATAAAGAGCTAGCTGCCTGGCACAAGAACGATGTTTGCTGAAACCATGCTGAATACGTATCGATAGATCGTTCCCTTCGAGGTGATTCATAAAGTTTGAATACAGTATATGCTCCAAAACCCTAATGCAGACCTACGTCAACGATATAGGCCTGTAGTTCGATGGATTACTCCTACTGCCCTTCTTAAACACTGGTGCGACCTGTGCAATTTTCCAATCTGCAGGTACAGATCTATCGGTGAGCGAGCGGTTATATATGACTGCTAAGCTCCCGTTGGATGTTACCACCAAGTCCGCATTGCGATCAGTTATTCGGTTTTTAAACGAAAATGGCACTGAGACGATTGAAATCCATCGCCAATTGACGGAAGTGTGTTGAGAGTCGTGCATGATGTGAAAAATATTCGTAAGTGGTGTAGAGAGTTTGCAGGTGGTCGGACCGAAATTCACGACGAACAAAAGAGTTGGAGACCAATAATTTCTGAGGAGACAGTGCTGGAGATTAAGCAAAGCATGCACGAAGATCGGCGGATCTCCCTGGATGATCTCTGCACGTTTGTTTCTGAGGTTTCCTGAAGCACCGGTCACAGAATTTTAACGGAAACACTGAACTACCGGAAGGTGCCACGCATGCTGACTGAGGACCACATGCGGCAACGAGTTGATGCTACACGCGCATGTCTACACCGCTTGCTGCCGAACTGGACAACTTCCTGGACTCAATTATCGCGGGCTACGAAACATGGGCATACCACCTCGCACCTGACACCAAGCAGCAATCACGCCAGTGGCGGCATCCTTCTTCGCCAGGCCGCGGAAACTCAAACAGTCTGCCGGTAAAGTCATGACAACCGTTTTCTGGGATCGGAAAGGGGACTTGTTGGTCGCCTTTATTCCCAGTGGGACCACAGTTAATGCTGACAGGTTCTGCGAGACTCTGAAAAATCTCAAACGGGCAATTCAGAATGTTAGAAGAAGAATGTTGAGGAGGGGAGTACACATTCTCCATGACAACGCTCGCCCACACATCGCTCCGCAAACCGTTGCTCTCCTGCAACAGTTTCAGTGGAACATAATCACCCACTCACCCTATAGTCCTGACTTGGCGCCCAGTGACAATCACCTGCTTCCTAGGTTAAAAGAACATTAGACTGGAAAGTGATTCAGCTCCGACGACGAGGTGAAAGAAGACGTTCATAACTTTCTGAACAGTGTGGCGGCGAGCTGGTATGATATGGTCATACAAAAACTGCCACAGCATCTACAAAAATGCATCGACAGGAATGGTGATTATGTAGAAAAATACCTAAATGTTCAAGCAGTAAACTGATGTAATCCATTGTAGAAATAAACAGGTCTACGTATTTATAAAACATAGGAGACAATACTTTTGGGATTACCCACGTAGAACAATCGGGTCTCTTTGAAAACACCGAGAAATGAATCTAACGTCCCGGTAAACTGTCAGACCCTACACCAATATAAATACTCTTCAGATCCTTTTGCAAAACGGTATAGTCTTATTATAGACACCTCCGTCATCTGCGACCATTTGTTACATAATTACATTAAACGAGGTATTGAAAATTTTGATCATACACTTACATCTTTCACGACAGAACGTCTTTGCTGCTGGTGAATCTTCCGGCATCAGTGGCTATTGTCCGTCATACCTTCCTGCTCCTATCATTACGACCAGAGCTATGTTGGACACCTTCAGCATTGCTCCTGATTCTGCTCAGTCTCGGGGGCACAAAACATTAGTTGTTAGTACGTAGCGGCACTTGGAACAGCTCTCAAGATTTCCAGTGCTTAGCCAGAAAAGCCGCCACTTTTTACCCCGGTTTTATTAGTTAACTCTCTCTCTCTCTCTCTCTCTCTCTCTGTGTGTGCGTGTGCATGCGAGTGTGTGTGTGTGTGTGTGTGTGTGTGTGTGTGTGTGTGTGTGTGTGTGCGTGTGTCTCTATGTGTGTGTCTATGTGCGTCTGTGTGTGTGTCCCTCCCGTACATTCACATACATATTCTCTGTCTTGCACACTTTTCTCATGTCGATATTAGGCGTACATCTGCCTTCAATTATGTAAGTAGTCAACAGCTTTAACGTGCTTCTCAGCTTCTGAGTCTTATGCTTCATTTTAAATACATATAGTTCTTGCAGCTCTAGAACATAGCACTGACACTGAAAAAGTGGACGAGTATCTGTTCTATATTAATGCGTGTAGCTGTGTATACGGGTCTAAATGGCCTGCCCTCGTTCTGATAAATGTGCATTTACGGTGTACCTAGCTCTTACGTGTTATTGTGAAGTTGGCGATTGAGTGGTAAACGATGGGAAGTGAAGACTAGCAATCGCGAGTCGTACATCGGAAGCCGATTAGTTACGAGCGACCGAAACAAACTGCCATCTTCAAAACGTTACGTAATAGCTGTATTCCCAACAGCTACACAATGACCTGTCTCTGTTATAGAAATTCTGTCGACATTAGAGAAAATAAAGTCTTCCTGAAATTTTTCATTTCTCCAGGAAACTATGGAAAATACTTATGAGGAACTTGTTTCAGAATGTTTCTTAAGAAGTAGACTTATGACTTCGATGTGACTTTCTTAACATTTTATTACAATAAAAAAGAAATTTTCTAGATGTGGAAGGGAATAAAGCAAGGTGAATATTATTTATCTGCTCTGTGGCAGTGGAAAGAAGTTCCTCTAAACACTCTGAATGTTGATGGTTACATTTTTTCGATACTGTTGTGTAGCTGATGTCTCACGATTAAGTTTCTAGAATTTCTTAGCTCTGTCTATTCTCTATGCCACACTTTTGGGTACAAGAACAGTAGTAAAGTAGTCCTTTAATTTGGATCGAATATCTTACCGTAGATATTAGTTCCTCACACATTCTGTTTTCCTCATATTTCACATACGGCACTGACCTAGAAACTGCGTGCAGTCCCACGTCTACAACGCTTCCATACCATCACGTAACGTGTCGCATTGTAAGTGTTTGAATGGTTCTCACAAGGGTGTTATTTCGCTACGTGGATCTCGATATACTACTGCATACACATTTAGACGCACTATAGAAACGGAGCATCCCCATCTGCATGAATTCCTCCGCAGTTAAGTCAGTCCTCATCGTAATGGATGTGTCATCTTCTCCAACTACAGTCTCCATGAAAACATCGCTACTATTTCTTATTCTTTCCCCACGCTCACTGTATTTGGACTCCACTTTATCGAAGATCTGCACACCACAATTACCCCTGACCCACTCGGTGTGTCGGCAAATAAATCTCTGAACGTCTTAGCAAATGTCTGATGCAAAGTTTTTCGTGCAGCTAGAAGTTCATTGTTATTCAAGATTCACAAGATGTGTATGTTTCGGATCCATATGTATCCATAAGTAGGCATCACCGTCATTTTAGAACTCACTAAAACATGATCTGAGGTACCGCTCTGGCCGAACAGTCGTACTGTACTCATCGAAAAAGTATGTGTATGGGTGTGTGTCGACTGCTTGCCTTTAAAGGAAACGTATTACACCATTCTGTTGGCACCTGCGTGGAGCCTGCTCTCAGACATAACGGCTTCTGTCAGAGCATGGCTTCATTTCGAGACATCGCCAGAAACTATTCCTTTATAATAGGTAATCAGTAAATCTCAAAGTGAAATTTTATATTGAATACTAACCTCCTTTTGTATGGAACTTCTGCTTTTGCATCGCAGTTGTATGGTAATTTCTGAAGATGACAGGCCAACCACGTATTGGGAAGCGCTGTGAAATAGTCGGAAGAGGCCATTGGTCATTAATTTAGGTACCAGGCGTATTTTTCAAGAATGTGATATCGCAAGACATGGTAAGGACAGTTGCGTAGAAGTATTGCGATTTTTAGTCGTGCTGCGTAAACATATTGTCTGTGCTTGCGTGATTTTCGTTGAGTTATTCTTTGTGCTAAGTGCTTCTTCTTGACGAGACAAGCTTGTCAGCTAGATATCTGAATTACTTGTCGGGACCCGTCCTTAAATATAAGAACAGAAAAAACCGGCGGGACCGTAAGTGCTCGGCCTTCCCCTAGCCACACTAATGTCCTGTAAACTGCTACTGTAGTGCATTGTGGCCTAACATTTCAAATCGGTAGGATCCATCCATTTTTAATTGTTTAATTGTAACACATATATTTTACCGACAATACATCCTTTCCTGATATCCGAGTTGATGATCACTGTGAGAGAGTTGTCTCACAAAATTGTCGTACACCGTTTCGGTAAATGATGTACCCAACTGGATTTTCTGCATTACAAAAATTTGCACGATTTTTTTTTACTTATTTTATCAACCGGATTTAATGGCCATGAGCAGGCGTTGTTCTGATTTATATTAGCGTAAAGTACCACGTTGCATACTGCATAAGTGTGGATTACAAACATATTATATTTTATTGTATACGACTTACCAGCTGTCGATATACGTACACATTTTGCTTTTGCTGGTTCTGGAACATGGACATACCCAGCTGCAGAAAAGGAGGCCAATTTTCCTCCCAAGAGAGAAATTAGCATCTTGTATCAACAAACGGTCAAACATAATTGTTTCGGTATCAGTTTGAAGAAAAGCGAAACTTTTATTGGGAGCTGACTAGTGGCGTGTCTCGTAAAATCACTAAGCCGTTCCACACTTCACGGCAGAGCTGATATGAGTTGCCTGCACATACAACCCCCTGTCCCCATTCCTACAAATCAATTTAGGTATTCACTTCTTCTGCGATGTTAATGCTATCAATTGACTCGTTGTGCATGTGTTGTGTAATTAGAATAAACGGAGCATTCAAAATTTTTATCATCCAATGCAGGCTTCCACGACCGTTCGGCTTAGCTGCTTCTGAATCTTCTATTTTGCATGACTGCAGTCAAAAAAACATTTTTGTTCTTCACGCTTCGGTCAGAGCTGGCGTGGACACCTTCAGGAGGTGCTCCTGGTTCAGGTGAGTCGTGCAGATGCAAGCGGTCACTCGACAAGTCTGAGTGGAAATAGCATTATCTCAGTATTTGTCCAACACAACTCTGGACGGATAGTCAGAAAAAAAAGTTTCACGGGCCACGATCATGCAATCCGGTAGATTCACCAGTAGCCTTTTAATATTTTATTTAACAATGGATTCTCGCTTCAGAATAGGACGATCCCGCCATATTATATATTTTAGAACAACGCAATTGGTAGAGGAGGGAAAAGAATTTAACTTAAGAGACGCAATAACGTTTGTAGATTATAAAAAAGCTTTTGTGAAGTCAGTAGACACGAGCTGTGGCATGTTATGGAAAAAGGTTCTTTCCAACGTATCTAATTAAGTCTTTTAAAGCTCTTTACATAGAGACTGAAATTATAATCGAATATATAGGTAACTTGTACAAAAAACCTACAACGCTAGTAGTTACAGAAGTATGTAGCCTATCTCTGGATCTTTTCATCTTCTACAGGGATGACCTATTCAGGGCGTGGAAACAAAGTATCACCTACGGCAAAAAGACCAACAGAGAGAAATGTGTTAGTACTCTACTATAAGCAAGTCATCATATGATGAAATTTCGACATTGATATTAGTAATAAGGTCTTAACAGTTAACGCTATCTGTGTAACAATTAGAAATGCTCAACAAATGCAAGCCATGAGAGAGATATCGATGAAGCTTCGACGACAAGGTAGAAACCACGGCGCTCTAGGCATCTTAAACCTAATTTCCCACGCAGAGGATATGCACTGGGTATCATCTGGTTAATGAGATTTCTCCATAGTGTTAAAGTGTGCACCCGAAGACATCATTCCAGAAATATACACATTAAGAATGAGTTACTAACTGTTTTAATCCATAAGAAAATAGACCAACACAGGAAAATATGGTTCGGGCATGTTTCAGTATCGTTTATATCAATCCGCAATAGCAGTTTGACAGCAATCTAATTTCCAGTGAAGCCGAAACCGTGTAAAAAGCATTGACTTTACACTCTCACCTGTGGCTTTCGGAAGAACCCTGCTGTGAGCCGAGCCATCCAAGCACATATTTCGTTGCAGAATGCGGACTTCATACTCGATGTTACATTTGTTGCTAGGAACACTATCGCAGCGCGGTATTTATTCAGCTTACAACAGCCTTCACGCCCTCAGGCACGCATTTGGGTTCGAATTTCTCTACAGTACTAATTTGTCACATTTTTGGTAGTTTCAGATTACAGTTCTTGATCTGACATGTATGTAGTAGCTTATTGATCGTTTGAATGCGTGCTTATGCTGTATACGTCGTTTTAGAGGATTTTTCTCTAACATCACATCGCCAGAAATACCATCACTTTCTTCTAATTTTCTGTTAGGTCGTTTTGTTATCTGTCTGTTGGATACACATATTGCAGTTAATTGTAACTAACTTTTCGATGAGGTAGAGACTTGAAACTTTCAACACAGTTCAGGACATCATGAGAATGCAAAATTATGTGCCTACCTTGCCTGATGTGTGGCCAAAGGTACGTTGTCTATGAGTCCTAATGCCGATGAGTTGGACATTAGATATGTTACAACGTAATTCAAAAGTGGATGAGAGTGAAATTTTAACTCGGTTTTTTGACTGATTCATGTCGGTGGGTACTTTGGATACAATTGTCAGCCCCCTCTTTCCCTGTTCGTCTTTGTAGGTAAGTCTCCATGTGAGCCTGGATATCTGAAATTCTTTAATTTCACGGGCTTCTCGCGGGATATACATAAGAGGAACTAATGAACTGGTAAACTCTGGTGAAGAGAAACTAAAATGAACCTGAAATATACCACAATGCATTTGGTTGATTCGGTGAAAAAGACCAATCAGTGAGGTCATTGGTCCTATACGATTAGGGAAGGATGGGGAAGGAAATCGGCCGTGGCCTTTCACAGGTACACCACATGTGACTGTTGCGTTCTCATGAAGGAATTTGAAATAGGTTGATAAAGTTTGACACACATAAGAAAAGAAGCAGGAAATAATTATTTCCAAGAAAAACAAGTTTTAATATACTATGTTTCTAAATCGGAGTAAGAGGTATAAATTAATTTTTCATATCCACGTGCAGGTTCGTATTTTATTACAGATAGTCCTGAAAAACTATGAACGTACTTGTAACATCTAAAACGAAAAACGAGGAACTCATGCAAGAAGTAATTAATTCTTGAACTCTCTAATGTACTGAGCACTGTCCACGTTTTTAGTTTTAAATCTTACAAGTATTTTTAATAGCTATCAAAAATTCACAATCAAATGTTTTGCTGTATTATGTGTAAGGGCTTAAGCTTCTGTACGGAACTAGGGACACTTATAGTTTTTTTTCTGATTTAAGATGCGTGGCATATTAAAAATTGATTTGTAGTTAAATATCTATTCTCACTGGACTATCGTTAGTGACTAGGACTTCCGTCATCAGAGCTTTACTCATCTACATCTGCAGCTGCATCTACACCTATATTGTTTGGTGGAGTGGAGGGTGGGATTCATGGCTCTCTATGAACGACCCCGAACCCTTGAATACCCACCTGATAACTGATCCTTCTGTGGGGCCTTTACTCTCATCCGCGAAGGAATGTAAAGTCAATGAGATGCAAGTTTGACCTCTCCTGAAGAAAGAGCTGCGAGAATCTTTCTGATGGTCGATGTAGATTCTTCTAAGGAAACGTTTCGATCCGTTTATTCCTGGCCTTCGCTCTAAATAACTGGCATTTTTATACTCTATTTTCTTTAAATGTTAGTGCCTATTCACCAGCGCCCTAGCACATCGTATCTATGAGAGAAAGGAACGATCTTTCCCTCGTGAGCGAATTCTTACAACACGGAGAGACTTGGCAAGAACGGATGTTGAACTTTTGGACATTTTCTATCAACTAAGTAGCACAATGCATCGAGCTGATTGGGACAAGATCGACAGCATCACTCACACGAGCAAGCAGAACGAATTAGAGCGCTGCACTGAACGAGACAGATGGTAAAGTTTGAACAATGCCGGAAGCAGACAGACAAGGCGATTCCCGACGTGTCACGCACAGTGGTCAAACTCACTGAACGGCAATTGACCGAAGAAGAAGTGTCTACTCTTCAAAAACGAGGGAGCTCGAAATGTGTACATAAATGATTTAAAATTACCACAAGCGACAATAAGCATTCGTAATATCTGTTTCTTAATAACATATTCATTTAATTTTATATACGGTTATGACATCTTGCCACTAATTATTATCGATTTATTGTAAGCAGTTCGAAAATAAACACACTAATATCCATGATTAAAATATGACGTCGATGGGCAAAGCCGATGAGTTAAATCCTATTCTTCAGTTGGCCCATGCTAGCAGCGCGTGTCAGAATTCGCATGATTTCCAGTGACATTTTGCACAGAAATAATACTGCTACCATATACCGTAACCCAGTAATGGCTTGTAGGCAGTTTCATTTATAGATGCACTTCAAAGAAACGAAAGTCATGCTTTCGCCTTCCCTAATACTGATATATAGATACGGTCACATTGCATTTTTATTTTTGTACTACCCTAAATATTTATACTACTATGTGGCCACACGCGCTCGGTATGTTCAGAACTATTCTTGTGTTCACAGAGAATGTGATTATTTATCTTTGTTATAGGCACTATCACGTTTATCCGTAATTAAACATAGCGATTTTCTATTTTACCATAAATTTTCGGTACCTGTTTAGAATTGTTGAACGACGGTATTTTTCTGCAAGAAAGAAAATCTTCGGCTAACATTCCTGTGCTGCTTCTGATCCTATCGTACTAGTATACCGAGACCGTTAGAGGTCTTACTACGCTTTCTTGGCGATCACTCGATGCGGCTTTCGTTTCGGTGGAACTTTCGCCAGCCAGTAGAACACGCAACGCTCTGTTAGTCCCGGCAAACACAAGTTATGGCCCTAGTGCAAGACTTTTCGTTATCTTTCACTTTACAATGTCATCTAAGTGTTTCCTCATCCAATACAGATAGCTACAGATTTTTTTCGTAGAAAATGAGTACGCATCATTCACTCTCATTTCTCATATTCATATTTTCTCGACATTGTTTCAATTTCGGCATTATTGTGATTTACGTGAGGATCAACACCGAATATCTGCTTGCATTTGCACGTATATTTTGCAGACATATTCTTATGAATCCCAGAGTTACAGCCGTTTGAGAGCTTTTTTATAGCCTTAGGCGCACCACATGTATCTGTCAGTGGAAGCAGGGATGAGTGTCTAGAGTAAAAACTAGACACTTTTAGAATCAGTTTCAAGAGAAGCATGTTGAGTTCCATCAATCTGACGATGTGAGCAACGCATGGTCTCTGTCTCACTTCAATTGAAGGTTGTTTCACCAAGCCACAGTGTAAATTCAGAAATCGAAAGACACGTGCTACTACACTTGAATTCATCTCATGCAATCTAGAACCGAAATATTGTATGAGTCACTAGTATTGTTCCACTGTCTCCTTCTACGTTCACAAATTATGTGATCAGAGCTATTTGGTAGCTTCAGGAAGTATTGAAGTTTAAGCGAGATCGGCTATTGGACCTATAGTATGGTGACTGTTTCAGAAAGTCACCAACTAATTAGCAGAAGCACAAGACAACAGAAAGCCAAACTGTGGACACCAACTATTCTGCGGTAGAGCTGGACAAAGATGAGACAGCAAAACACCACTTCCTTTTGAGATGAATGAGTACATTTTTCTCCTAATGAAGCTGATCTAAAGCCCCTAAATAAATTAATAACTGTGACTTAATGATGATTTGAACCCATATACAGCCGTATGAATCAGATGTGACTCAAACTCACCTCTACCTCAATCAACTATTCCTTCTCATCCTTAGTACAAGGTAATCACCGCGGCGGGGGTTGTCATTCGTTATAAAGAGTGGGACTGGTTGTTGGACGCTTGGTACTTTTGCTCCCTTTCTTTGGGCGCCGTTTCCGAGAATAAGACTGGTAGCCTATTTTCATGCAGATGTGGCATTAAACTGGTAAGGTGAATAATGTGTGGGAAGATGGAGGAAGGGCACATAGAAGTAACCAACAAGAAAAGTACCACATGTGTAACTTACAGCATTCTGTTTTTCATCACATGTAATGTTGAAAAAATGTTACTATATGAACAGTGAAACCCATCACTCTTACGTGATGATCTAACATCAATCAGAAAGATGTTTGTGTTTCTCTTCTACTAACCATAATAAGTGCATCCAATGTCACTGAAATTGAATGAGTCTGAGTGTTATCATTCTCCTACCTAAAAACATTAGTAAGACTTTATAAGTTATTTGTGAACTAATACTTACATTTCGCAAAAAATCATTCATTGCCAGAAATGGAGACGTTTCCAGTAGTTTCATCTACATATTCTCAACTTGTTCTATTTCCAAACTTCATGACAGCCCAGCTGCCAAAAGTGGACACGCTGTCATTCTAATATATTAACGTTTTAACTCTGGTCGATAGTTGAAATGATTATTTATTTTCCTTCGCAGATGTTCCGCAGGCTTTTGGGCGCGTTCTGCCTCCGTTTTAGGACGGAGTCAGAAGATGAGTCTTTCGAAGACTTGATAGATGAAGATTTAATTGGAAAGCCAGAGGTGAGAATCGTCGAGATTTATTGAAGAAAGAGTAATAATTATGAGTATGTATTTTGTACTTAGTAGGACAATACACCCATTACGTAACAAATTGCTATAACCACTACTGCTGTTCATATCTGCACATAAATGCAAATACACTCGGACACAATAGATATTTTGCACGATATAACTTACTGAAGTCCCATATATACACCTGCACATTTTCATCAATATAGTGGTAGGAATGAGAAGTATAATGCTGTTAGTAACATGCAAAACTTCAAGAGTTGGCAACAAATCGTTTTAACTTGATGAACTAATTTACAGATTAATTCGCTTGATTCACTATTCCACTCACAACATATTTTCGATCTCGACACAAGGTAAAATAGTATCGATGTTCTCACCTTATTACCATCCGAAAACCAGTCCAACGATGAGCATCTAAATTGCAGGTTTTTTGATACATTAACTGTAATTTGCAAAGCTGCCAAATTTGATGACGATAATATTGCAATAGCTTTTATTTTATACGTGAATAAACACACAAGAAACATTATACTTAAATAAAGAGTAGAAAAAAACGCAAGTAACCACAAAAGAATGAATTGTCACGGTGGAAACAAATCTCCCACAGAGGATGAGCACCGCGCGTTGGCGGCTGCGCTCAGACGTGGACGAGTTGGTGTTGCTGGCAGCGCAGGCGGAGAAGACCCGGCCACCGCCTGCTGCTGTTGACGTAGACTGCGGCAAAGTCATCGGGAAGGTAAGCTAGCATTGCGGCTCTCAGTAAGGGTGGATGTGACACACTACTGGCAGGATAGGGGACGACGAAATTCCAGACGAAGCTCAGATATTACACACTGGCGAATCATGAAGCACCCCCACTCAACTTTCCCCGTCACCACCACCACCGTCCCGTCCCATTTAAAGCTCAGACACTGCTGCCCACTGACGTTGCCCATCTTCAAAACGGTGGTGTTCTTTTAAATTATCTAAATCCGAAGTAGTATTACTTAGGACATTGACGGGACCGTTGAGTTCGCGAATCTTACATTTCTTATCATTGTGATATATCTGTAGATCGGTATCTAGTGCACAAGTTAGCATACTCCTTGGGACGAGCTTAGTTCATACTTCTTGTATTTTCAGCGCAAACTCCAAGACCAACAATTTCGTGACACTTCTTGTCCACCCATCAAATGCTATCCATTTTTAATGAAATGTACTGAAATCATAGCTCCACTAATAACGAGCCCAAAAAGTTTGAGTCAGATTTTAGTAATTAGCTGAAATACATATCCAAATCTCCCAGGGGATAATAAAGTAGGACGTGTGATTTTCTTATGTTATTTGATACCGAAACTTTTCATATTTTGCTCAAGATTCGTTGCGTACTACTAGTAGATTCAAATGGTATGCTCAAACTACAGGCAGAATTCATCCAACATTTGCATTTTCAGACAACTACAAAGTTGCACAAGGCTATTTACGGTTGAGGTATCACAATTAATGAGGTAGTCATTGCTCATGAGTATGTTTTGAATCGTCTTTCTCTTTTCCTATCACTCAAAAAACAGAACAGTCCATGCTTCGGAAGAAAATCATCGTAGAAAATATTTGTACTCTTGCTATGTGATGTAGGTTCTAAGTATATTAACGAAAAGAATTATTTTCTGTGCAGGTCAATGATGCTTGGATAATTGTGACGACCGCCGAGATCCATGAGCCGCCCGTGATGGAGTGTGACGAGGACATCCCGCCGATCCCTCGCCGCCGCAGAGGGTGTCGGAGGTGCTGGGCGGAGAAAGTGGGGGCGAAGACCGCTGTGAGCCCACTTGGTGGCCGGGCTCACCGCTTCACTACCCACTAAACGTATTCCAATGGCGGCAGATGACGAGGAACTCCAGCTGATCCCTCGTCACTATATAAATTGTTGGAAGTGCTGGGTGGACAAATTGGGGGCAAAGACTGTTGTGCTCTTACATGTTGAGTGGGGGACATTGGGCCATCAACCAATAACCATGTTCATCACTCAAGGAGGAGGGTGGATGACGGGATACTTTAATCGATGCCACGCCGCCAGAGAGGGTGTCACAGGTGCTGGGTGAAGAAAATTGTGTGTTTGCATGCAGTCTCGAGAGACTCGCTCCACAACCAATAAACATATTCATGAGGGAAGAAAGTGGCAGATGACGTGGAACTCCCGCCGATACCAAGTCACAGAGAGGGTATTGGAGGTGCTGGGTGGAGAAGATTGAGGCGAAAACTGTTGTACAGTGGCGTGGTGCCTGAAGACACTGGATCACCCGCCAATAAACATATTCATGAGACATTAATCCCATCAGATAACGAGTGAGTCCCGCCGATGCCACATCGCCAAAGTTGGCATCGGAGGTCCTCCGTGTAGAAAGTCAAATTAAAAACGGTTGTGCTATTATGGTTGGAGATGCAAGTTCACCAGCCAATAAACATATTCATGAGACATGATGCCAATCACATGACGAGTGAGTCCCGCCGATGCAAATCGCCAAAAATGGCATCGGAGGTCCTGGATGAAGACAGACAGAAAACTGCTCTGCTATTGCATTATGGGTGGAGACACAAGCTCACCTACCAATAAACATATTCATGAGACAAGAAGGCCATCAGATAATGAGTGAGTCCCGCCGATGCCACATCGCCAAAGTTGGCATCGGAGGTCCTGGGTGAAGGATGTCGGAGTGAAAACTGATGCATAAGTGCATTTTGGGTGGGGACACTGGCTTACCAAGCAGTAAACATATTCGTGAGGCAAGAAGGTCAGAAGAAGATCAAGAGTTGATTTGATGCCACATCGCCAGATAGTGCATCGGAGATCCTGTGTGAAGATAATCCGAGTGAAGGCTGTTGTGCGGTTGAATGATGGGTGGTTACACTCGCTCACCAAGAGGCAAGAAGGACACCAGATGACGACGAAGTCCTGCTGATGCCACGTCGCCAGAAAGATGTGCCTCGATGTGAATTAAAAATATCTAAATTGTATAAATATTTGGACTGTATAATTCATTAAATTTATGAATGAAACAAAGCTGAACTACTGACTTTATATATTCCTGTGTTAACTAGGCTTAACTCTCATCCTGCTCTCCTTTAACAGATACTGAAATACCAATTACTGCGTTGACCAAGGTTGCATGAATCTCCCTTTATAAATGTGTCTGCACAGAGAGAAGTATCTCGCAATGTTACCATTTTAGATGTGGTTCTCACACGACAATGTTATACGTGAATTGCCGCAAATATCAGTACATAGGCTGCCCTTATTCAACAGCGAATCACACGTAATGTCGAGGTCATTAGTTGCACAGCTACTGGTCAAAGCTCACAAAGATCTTTTATCTTAGTGTTAACAACTTCTCACAGGCGCTCTGTTCAACAATGTATTTAAATAAATTTCTCTGATTCTGAATGAGCAGAAAATTAAGTAGCTGTGTAACAGTAAGAAAACGCAATGATGAAAAGATGATATTCGCTCAGATACCTACACCATAAGAGAAGCGAAGACTGGGGACAACCCTCTGAACATTAAGTAAAATATGCGAGGGACGCAAAACGAAAAACTCCACACCTCTTCGCGGAACGTCAATGATATGTCTCTCCACGTAACCAAAATTTACATTCCAAAATATTAAATCATGATACTGTTCTGATTTTACAATACTCATTAGGACTTCATGTGTCAGTTGCTAACGATGTGGAGTATCTGCTTTAACACAACAACAACATATAATTCCCAATACACAGTTAATCGCCAATGAGTAAACATTTATAAGTTTAGTTTTTTTATTTTAAGACTATAGTATGAAACTGCAAAAGTTGCTTAAATCTAATTACACTTGCGCTGAATTAATAGTGTCTATTTATATTCTTTTGTGCTAGAGGCAGAGTCGAAGAAGCTACACAGAGTAACTAGCAATGTCTCAAGTTATGTATTCTGTGGTGGACCTCTCTGAACATCTAGATGATAAAACAGTCAAACAGTTCGTTACTTAACACTACAAGTGTTGACATAGCCAAGAAAGGTCCTACATGCAAAACAAGATCACTGTAGTAAGTGGTCAAATTCACTTAGCGTGTCTAACTGAATTACAAAATATGCAAAAATTATAAGAACAGGCCGAAAAGATATAAATATTTACATAGTATGATAAAAGTTTGGCCGAACAGATAAAAATATTTACTAAGTATGACAAATGATTTGAATAATGTGAAACAATCATAAATATGTAGGTATGCACAGCTAACTTACAAATATGTTGGTTTGTTCGAGCAAAATATACCGCTCTTTTCACTGAAACCTGAAAGTCGGCTCTGAAATCGCGTACAGTATTTGAACAACACAAGTAATTAGTAGTTTGTAATTTATATTCTCGACGTCTTGGAGATTATGAAATTTTTGAAATGTTAGGGGTCTATGACGTGGAGGGGTAGATGCTGGACTGTAATAAAAGTCATAATACTTTCACCTAATTTATTAAAATATTCAAAAAAACTAGGAGTGTGGAAACTGCTTTTGTTTTACAATACAACACGTCCGCACTGAACGATAGATAATAATAATTTCGGTCAGAATGAACATAATAAGAACAGCTCCAACGAAATGCAGTTATTAAACTCACAGTCGAAATTAAATGATGATCAATGAACTTTAAAATAGTTTTCCAGTTGGCCATCAAAGGGCCACCTTAAGGCGTCCTACGGTCTGCAATGCCTTTGGGGTGGCGTCCCCTGATAAGAGCAACCCTTCACTCGTGAACCGATCGTGCACTGAGTCACATCGAGTAACATCCTGTTCGCAAATGTCTAGATCCAACCACTGTTTCATTATAGTACGTTACACCAAAATCGTAAAACAGATTAGCATAAAGAAGTTTGGGAAAAATTCCCTCAGTCCTTTAGATATTCCGCTCAGGCTGACTGCTCACCAAGCATGTAACGATTAGATTCGCTGATGACATTGCTTTCCTCAGTGAGCGGAATAAATAGATTAGATTAGATTAGATTAATACTAGTTCCATGGATCATGAATACGATATTTCGTAATGATGTGGAACGAGTCGAATTTTCCAATACATGACATAATTAGGTTAATTTAACAACATATTTAAGTTAATATAACAACTTTATTTTTTTGTGTTATTTAGTTTTTCTTTATTTTTTATTTTATTTATTTTTTAATTTTTAATTTTTTTTCTTAATTTATATATAAAAATTCCTCTATGGAGTAGAAGGAGTTGTCATTAAGAAATTCTTTTAATTTCTTCTTAAATACTTGTTGGTTATCTGTCAGACTTTTGATACTATTTGGTAAGTGACCAAAGACTTTAGTGCCAGTATAATTCACCCCTTTCTGTGCCAAAGATAGATTTAATCTTGAATAGTGAAGATCGTCCTTTCTCCTAGTATTGTAGTTATGCACACTGCTATTACTTTTGAATTGGGTTTGGTTGTAAATAACAAATTTCATAAAAGAGTATATATACTGAGAAGCTACTGTGAATATCCCTAGATCCTTAAATAAATGTCTGCCGGATGATCTTGGGTGGACTCCAGCTATTATTCTGATCACACGCTTTTGTGCAATAAATACTTTATTCCTCAGTGATGAATTACCCCAAAATATGATGCCGTATGAAAGCAATGAGTGAAAATAGGCGTAGTAAGCTAATTTACTAAGATGTTTATCATCAAAATTTGCAATGACCCTTATTGCATAAGTAGCTGAACTCAAACATTTCAGCAGATCATCAATGTGTTTCTTCCAATTTAATCTCTCATCAATGGACATACCTTAAAATTTGGAATATTCTACCTTAGCTATATGCTTCTGATTAAGGTCTATATTTACTAATGGCATCATACCATTCACTGTACGTAACTGTATGTACTGTGTCTTATCAAAATTCAGTGAGAGTCCGTTTACAGGGAACCACTTAGTAATTTTCTGAAAGACAGTATTGACAATTTCATCAGTTAATTCTTGTTTCTCAGGTGTGATTACTATACTTGTATCATCAGCGAAGAGAACTAACTTTGCCTCTTCATGAATATAGAATGGCAAGTCATTAATATACAACAAGAACAACAAAGGACCCAATACTGACCCTTGTGGAACCCCATTCTTGATAGTTCCCCAGTTTGAGGGATGTGCTGATCTTTGCATGTTACGAGAACTACTTATTTCGACTTTCTGCACTCTTCCAATCAGGTACGAATTAAACCATTTGTGCACTGTCCCACTCGTGCCACAATACTTGAGCTTGTCTAGCAGAATTTCATGATTTACACAATCAAAAGCCCCTGAGAGATCACAAAAAATCCCAATGGGTGGTGTTCGGTTATTCAGATCATTCAAAATTTGACTGGTGAAAGCATATATGGCATTTTCTGTTGAAAAACCTTTCTGGAAACCGAACTGACATTTTGTTAGTACTTCATTTTTACAGATATGTGAACCTACTCTTGAATACATAACTTTCTCAAAAATTTTGGATAAAGCTGTTAGAAGGGAGATTGGACTGTAATTGTTGACAACAGATCTATCCCCCTTTTTATGCAAAGGTATAACAATAGCATATTTCAGTCTATCAGGGAAAATGGCCTGTTCCAGAGAGCTATTACACAGGTGGCTGAGAATCTTACTTATCTGTTGAGAACAAGCTTTTAGTATTTTGCTGGAAATGCCATCAATTCCATGTGAGTTTTTGCTTTTAAGCAAGTTTATTATTTTCCTAATTTCAGAGGGAGAAGTGGGTGAGATTTCAATTGTATCAAATTGCATAGGTATAGCCTCTTCCATTAACAGCGTAGCATCTTCTAATGAACACCTGGATCCTACTATATCCACAACATTTAGAAAATGATTATTAAAAATATTTTCAAATTCTGACTTTTTGTTCGTAAAGTTTTCATTCAATTTGATGGTAATACTGTCTTCCTCTGCTCTTGCTTGACCTGTTTCTCTTTTAATAATATTCCAAATTGTTTTAATTTTATTATCAGAGTTGCTGATTTCAGACATGATACACATTCTCCTGGATTTTTTAATAACTTTTCTTAATATAACACAGTAGTTTTTATAATTTTTGATAGTTTCTAGGTCACTACTCTTTCTTGCTGTCAGATACATTTCCCTTTTCCGGTTACAAGATATTTTTATACCCTTAGTAAGCCATGGTTTGTTACAAGGTTTCTTACGAGTATATTTAGCTATATAGTCTAACGAGTATACAATATGGACTGAGAGTAAACGGAAGGAAGAAGAAAATAATGAGAGGTAGCAACACTGAGAACAGTGAGAAACGTAAAATCTATTGGGGTTCACAAAGTAGAGGAACTTTAGGAATTATGCGGAGAAAGGAGGACATTAAAAACAGAGGAGATCATTCGTATCCAGTAAAAGTCTACTACTGTCAAATATACCCGTTAATTTGAGGAAGAGATATCTAAGAATGTACGTTTGGAGCAAATTATTCTATTGTAGTGAAACACGGACTATGGTAAAACGGCCAGAAGAGAACCGAAGAATTTGGGATGTGGTGCTACAGAATGGTGTTGAAAGTAAGGTAGACTGAAAAATTAAGTAATGATGAGATTCTCCGTAGAATCGGAGAGGAAAGGAATGTATGGAGAATACTAACAGAATGATTGAACATCTGTTAATACGTAATGGAATAACTTTCATGGTTCAATAATGAACTTTAGAGGGTAGAAACTGTAGAGGGAAACAGAGATTGGAATAAGTCCAGCAGGCAACTGAGAATGTCCCAGATGATTAGGTTGGCACAGTAGAGGAATCTGTGATGGGCCGCAGGCTGCTTCAAGCCAGTCAGACAACAGGCTGGTGATGGGTGACTGTGTAGCTCATATAGTCAACGGTGGTGGCAAATAAGTTCTCCTTGCCAAATTACAAACAAATCAACAACCTGTGCTAAGGCAGCGTAGTGGTTCGTATCTGAGTATCACTTCTAAGACATAAATTCTTATTAAAAAAGGATATATGTAAAAAAATAAACGGACACTGTCTGTGATCGTTAAGGAGTCTTCTACTGATCGAGCTTCTGTCGTGAATGGAGGCTGCAAATGCTGATCGATATTGTTAGTGCGATCTCAGAAGGATAATGCAGAAGAAGCGAAGCAACAGGGAAGTAACCGCTTCTGTGACATCTACGAGTTCCTAACCAAGAGCAAATTTAATTTATTATATCATCTGTGTGCTTTAATACTTTAGTTTCTTGAGTTTCTGCGTGTAAATTTAATATCTAGTAGCCACTCTTATCGCGTTTTCATTTGCGTCAGAAAGTAATCCGATTTTGTGACATATTACAAGTATTTAGTTTAACCTGAGTGCTTCGGTAGTTAGGTTTCTGAATATCTGCGTATTACTAGACACAGTTGGTGCGTTTTCGTCACGGTCTACAGTACAGGTGCGTTGCACGTGCCGGTAGTCCATTTATATTAATAGTTTAGTTTCCCACGTTCCTTAGTAAGGACAGGGACTGCGATTGCAGTGTGAGGATGCGAGCCGATTTGGTGACACTTCGCTCTCATCTTCAGGCTGTGATGTCTTCGGTTACACAGCTTGAGACTGCAGTGGATGGGTAACACTGTTGTGGGCTGGCCGTGGGGATCCAAGGGACGTCCAGCACGTCAGAGTCCTCCGATCGTTCCTCACCGGTGGCTAATCCAGTTACTGCTCGCACTGAGGCTGACCCCTCCCCTATGGTCGAGTGGGAGGTCGCCCCAGGGGTGAAGCAGGTGGCTAAGGACTTCCCCGGCGGCCGCACGTAAGACTTCCCCGGTTTGTCTGACAAGTAAATTACGGCTGCTGTCTGTGCCTGACACTGTCACTGAGCCAGATGCTGTCGCCTATCCTGTATCAGCGGAAACCACTCAGACTGCAAGTTCCGGGCAATCGTAGAGGGTGGAGCTATTGGTGGTAGTAAGCTCCCACGTTAGGCGCGTAATGGGATCCCTTGAGGACTTGGCTGACAAGAAGGGTAAGAAAACCAATGTGCACTCGCGTGCGTACTGGGTGGGGTCATTCGAGAGTTCGAAAGGGTCCTCTCGGATGCCGTGAAGAGCACAGTGTGCAGAAAAAGTACAGGTAGTTGCTCATGTCGGTACCAATGATGTGTGTCACTTTGGATCGCAAGAGATTTGCCGCATAGTCGACAGGACCGATTGCCGACCTATGGGACAGAGCCGAGTGCAATGTCTGAATCAGAGGCTCAGACGGTTCTACGACCGCGTAGACTGCAGATTCCTCGACTTGCTCCAAAGGATGATTGGCTTTTGGGTTCCGCTGAATTGGTCAGAAGTCCACTATATGCAGGAGGTGGCTACACGTTTAGCAGGGACTGTGTGGCGTGGACTGGTCGGTTTTATACGTTAAAGGGTCTCGAGGTAACACAAGAAGGGCTTCAGTTACAGTTGTGATTTGTCGTAGCTGTGTTGGGAAAGTAAAAGTGCTCCAAGCACTAATAGAAAGCACTGATGCTCAAATCGTTATAGGCACTGAAAGCTGACTAAAGCCGGATGTAAGCTCAGCCAAAACCTTTGCGAAGAACCTAAGGGTGTTGCGAAAGGACAGGGTAAACACGATCGGCGGAGGCATGCTTGTTGCTGTGGGAAGTAGTTTATCTCGACGCGAAATAGAAGTAGATACTCCCTGTGAGATAATATGGGCAGAAGTCATAGTTGGCAGCCGGAATAAAATAATAATTGGATCGTTTTACCGAGATCCCAATTCGAATGTTAAAGTTGCTGAAAGGTTCACAAAAAACTTGAGTTTGATTTCAAACACCTACCCGACTCATATGATAATAGTTGGTGGTGAATTTAATTTACTCTCGATGTGACTGCGAAAATACATGTTCAATTCCGAAGCACGCATAAAATATGATCCGAAATTGTGCTAAACGCAAAATCCGAAAATTATTTCGAGCAGTTAGTTCATGAGCCCACGCGAATAGTAAACCGTTGTGGAAACACACTTGATCTCTTAGCAACATATAATCCTGAGTTAATAACGAGCATCAAAATCGATTCAGGGATTAGTGAACACAGGATTGTCGTAGTGAGATTGAATATTGCAATGTCCAAATCCTCGAAAACTAAGCGAAAAATATACCTATTCAAAAAAGGTGATAAAGTTCACTTGTAGCCTTTCTGAGAGAAAATCGCCACTCATTCCAAATTAATAATATAGGTGTAGACCAGATGTGGCTTGAATTCAAAGAAATATTATCGTCAGAATTATACCAAATAAACTAACTCATGACGGAGGTGATCCACCTTTGTACAGAAAACGGGTTAAAACACTGTTGCAGAAACAACGAAAGAAACATGCCGTATTTAAACGGACGCAAAATCCCCAAGACTGGCGATCTATTACTGAAGCGCGGACTTCAATGCGTGACGCCTATAACAGTTTCCACAACGAAACTTTCTCTCGAAACATGACAGAAATTCCAAAGAGATTCTGGATGTATGTGAAGTATGTTAGCGGCAAAAAATAATCAATGCCTTCTCTGAGCGATAGCAATGGAGATACTATCGAAGACAGTGCTGCCAAAGCACGCTTGCTAAACACAGCCTTCCGAAATGCCTTCACAAAAGAAGACGAAGTAAATAATCCAGAATTCGAATCGAGAACAGCTGCCAACATGAGTAACGTAGAAGGGAATATCCTCGGAGTTGTGAAGCAACTTTAATCACTTAATAAAAGAAAGTCTTCTGGCCCAGACTGTATACCAATTAGGTTCCTTTAGGGGTATGCTGATGCATTAGCTCCGTACTTATCAATCATATACAATCGTTCGCTCGACGATAGATCCGTACCTAAAGACTGGAAACTTCACAGGTCACACCAAAATGTAAGACAGGTAATAGCAGTAATCCACTAATTTACAGGCCCATATCGTTAACGTCGATATGCAACAGGATTTTAGAACATGTATTGTGTTCCAACAGTATGAATTAACAGTTTGTACTAATTGACGGAAAGTCATCGAGTAAATCAGAAGTGATTTCTGGCGTTCCCCAAGGTAGTGTTATAGGCACTTTGCTAATTCTTATCTATATAAACGATTTGGGAGACAATCTGAGCAGCCGTACTAGGTTGTTTGCAGATGACGCTGTCGTTTATCGACTAATAAAGTCATCATAAGAAAGAAACTGTAAATCGATTTAGAAAAAAATATCTGAATTGCGCGGAAAGCGGCAGTTGACCCTAATGAACGAAAAGTGTGAAGTCATCCACATGAGTGCTAAAAGGAACTCAAACTTCGGTTACACGATAAATCAGTCTAATGTTAAAGCCGTAAATTCAACTAAACACGTAGGTATTACAATTACGAACAACTTAAATTGGAAGGAACATACAGAAAATGTTGTGGGGAAGGCTAATCAAGGACTGCGTTTTATTGGAAGGACACTTAGAAAATGTAACAGACCTGCTAAGGAGACTGCCTACACTACGCTTTTCCGTCCTCTTTTAGAATACTGCTGCGTGTCGTGGGATCTTTACCAGATAGGACTGACGGGGTACATCGAAAAAGTTCAAAGAACAGTACAACGTTTGATATTATCGCGAAATGTGGGAGAGAGTGTCACAAAAATGATACAGGATATGGGCTGGAAATCATTAATAGTAAGGCGTTTTTCGTTGCGACGGAATCTTCTCACGGAATTCGATTCACCGACTTTCTCCTCCGAATGCGGAACTGTTTTGTTGAGACCGATCTCTACAGGGAGGAACGATCGCCACGGTAAAATAAGGGAAATCAGAGCTCGTACGGAAAGATATACGTGTTCATTCCTTCCACGCTATACGACATTAGAATAAAAGAGAATTGTGAAGGTGGTTCGATGAACCCTCTGCCAGGCACTTAAATGTGATTTTCAGAATATCCCTGTAGATGTAGAACAACACAGTACATTTCACGTCATACAGAATCAGGTGCCTCGATTGGGTGGGAGGTGTTGAACCAAGCACGTTTCAGCTCTGGTGTTGCACCAAATGAATTTACACTGTTTCACTTCCTTACATGCTTTAAGCATTGAGACAGTGTGGCTGAGATACAGACAGCTGTGACTCCAGGTGTTAGTAGTATACAATTTTCGTGTGCCCGTATTTTATGGCTGTTGGAACTAATGGGAAACCCTTGTACGTAGTTAGCTATTTAGCAAATTGCCCGTTACTCAGCACAGTCTCTTGACCGATTTTGAAAATATGTTTCGGAGTACACCAGGCTTTTCATGATTAATCCTTCAGTTAATATAATCCCAAAATTTATCACGTCTGAAAAGTTGAAACAAAATGGTCGATCGTGTCTAAATGTGTGGTATAGTATATAAATTACCTCATTTCTTTTCGTCCACCTAGGCTGGAGTGTTAGATAGATCTAGACATCCACATGATTGTTGAGGTGGTATTTGATGCCATCTGTATTGGATTTGACGGAGCAGGGAGATATGCAGCAGAGATCGGTCAAGAGCATGGCCCGAATAGAACGCTCGAGGAGAACCTGAGAAGAGTGAGGACATGTTACAAGTAACTACCTATGCAAACCGACACACTCCTTCCACATACGTAACATTGAAGACACCGCCAATCAGAATTCATTATAAATATCTACATGTTATAATGCCGGCTATCAGAATTAAATATTTAGCAACAAAGCACCCAAAAACCTTCGAATTAGAATTGACAGAACTATCGAATGTATAAATAAACAAACGTAGACACATAATGAAAATGTCAAATGAAGTAAAAGAAAAACAGAAGTAGCAGAAGTGTAAATGTTCCTTGCCCATGAAATTTTTAGACATGCTGTTGAGAGGATCACTATATCATCCACATTCGAAAGTAAGCAAGGTAACACATTTTTGTATTCAATTTGAAGTCAAATATGTAGGATGTTTAGTTTCGATTTTTTGTCAGAAACAGTTTATGTACGTTATGATTTTCCATTCGTTGTTTAACTAAACAATTAGTACAATATTAACATGGAAATCATTAAAGTTAAAGCAGAAGGTTTTCCAGGCGTTTTTTACATATACTTATTGAATCTATGTCTACCTCTGTTTGATGTTAGTGTTCCAACAGCACGTTGGGAAAATAAAACACAAGTACTGTTGTAGTTCGACGGTGAAAAAACGTTAACCTCAAAAGTACAATCTGTCTTTAACCGATTTTCTTCCTTTGCAAACACGGAGTTTCAGTTTTCTGTACGTATCGGTACTAAAGCTTTCATCGTGACGTTTCACATCACCACCGAATTCGTCACAATATGAAAGGTTGTCCTAGTTACAAAAATGGAATTGGGAAAAAGCAGAAAATAAGATGTGCATAAATATAATACAAACCATCCACTGTGACAAGAAATTACTTACAACAGCTGAAAGAGTGGAACAATTTGTTTCACAGAGTTTAAAAACTGTAACTGCGACTGTGTCTACATCTACATGAGCAGACTAGCCTTTCCAGGACCAATTGCGTGCCTCTGGCGCAGAGATGAGTCGAGGGTCTGACTCAGAGGCTCAGGTGGTTCTGCGACAGTGTAGGCTGCAGATTCCTCGACTTGCGCCAAAGGGTAGTTGAGTTTCTGGTTCCACTGAATAGGTCAGGTGTCCACTATGTGCAGGAGGCGGTTACACGGGTAGCAGGGGCTGTGTGGCGTGCACTCGGAGGTTTTTTAGGTTAGAGGGTCTCGGGAAAACACAAGAAGGTTGTCACTCACATAGGGTGCAGGCCGAACACAGGAAGAACGTAGATACAGGAACCATCTGTATAACGGTTATAAATTGCCGTAGCTGTGTCGGGAAAGTACCAGAGCTCCAAGCGCTAATAGAAGGCACTGATAATCTAAACGTTATAAGCGATGAAAGCTGGCTAAAGCTGGAGATAAGCTCGGCCGAAACTTTTGCGAAGAACCTAACGTTCCGAAAGGATAAGCTAAACACGGTTGGCGGTGGCGTGTTTGTTGCTGTTAGATGCAGTTTATCTTGTCACGAAATTGAAGTAGATAGTTCCTGTGAATTAGTATGGGCAAGAGTGATAGCTGGCAACCGGAATACAATAATAATTGGACCATTTTACCGACCTTCCAGTTCAGATGATGCAGTTGCTGAAAGGTTCAAAGAAAACTTGAGTTTAATCACGTACCCGACGCATACGATTATAGTTGGTCGTGACTTTAACTTATGTTGACGAAACTACATGTTTAATTCCGGAAGGACGCATAAAACATCATCCTAAATTGTACTAAACGCATTTTCTGAACGTTCTATCGAGCCGACGCGAATAGTAAGCGGTTGTGAAAAGACACTTGATCTCTTAGCAACAAATGATCCTGAGTCAATAACGAGCATCAAAACAGATACATACATTAGTGAACACAGGGCTGTCGTAGAGAGACTGAATATTGTAACACCAAAATTCTCCAAAAATAAACGAAAAATACACCTATTCGAAAAAGTAGATGATATTTCACTAGAGGCCTTCCTGAGAAACAACCTCCACTCCTTCCAAATGAATTATATAAGTGTAGACCAGATGTAGGATGAATTCAATGCAATAGTATCGGCAGCAATTGAGAGATTAATATCAAATAAATTAACGAACGACAGAGCTGATCCGCCTCGGTACACAAAACGGGTCATAACACAGCGCCAGAAACAAAAAACGAACAAGCGAGATTGAATTTTGTAACCCCAAAATTCTCCAAAAATGAACAAAAAATACACCTATTCAAAAAAGTAGATGAAATTTCACTTGAGGCCTTCCTGAGAAACAACCTCCACTCCTTCCAAATGAATTATATAAGTGTAGACCAGATGTAGCTTAAATTCAAAGCAATAGTATCGGCAGCAATTGAGAGATTAATATCAAATAAATTAACGAACGACAGAGCTGATCCGCCTCGGTACACAAAACGGGTCGTAACACAGCTGCAGAAACATAAAACAAACAAGCCAATTTTAAATAGCCCCAAAATCACCATGATTGGCGACCTTTTACACAAGCGGACTTCAATGCGAGATGCTTATAATGGATTCCACAAGAAAAGTTTCTCTCCAATTCCGGCAGAAAATCCAAAGAGAAGAAGTGGTTCAAATGGCTTTGAGCCCTACGTGACTTAACTTCTGAGGTCATTAGTCCCCTAGAACTTAGAACTACATAAACATAACTAACCTAAGGTTATCACACACATCCATGCGCGAGGCAAGATTCGAACCTGCGACCGTAGCGGTCGCGCGGTTCCAGACTGTAGCGCCTAGAACCGCTCAGCCACAATCCAAAGAGATTTTGGTCGTATGTGAAGTATGTTAGCGGCAAAAAACAACCAGTACCTTCTCTGAGCGATAGCTAAAGACATACAGACAATAGTGCCAAAGCATAGTTACTTAAACATATCCTTTCGAAATCTCTTCACAAAAGACGCGGTACTAAATATTTAGACATTCGAACCAAGAACGGCTGCCAACATGAGTAACATAGAAGTAAATATCCTCAGAGTAATGAAGCCACTTAAATCACTTAATACAAGAAAGTCTTCTGGTCCAGACTGCATACCAATTAGAGTCTTTCCAGAGTATTCTGATACATTAGCTCCATAGTTAACAATCATCTACAACCGTTCGCTCGACGAAAGATCCGTACCCAAAGACTGGAAACTTACACAGTTCGAATCAATATTCATTAAAGGTAGTACGAGTAATCCACACAATTACAGGCCCACATCATTAACGTCGATATGCAGCAGGATTCTGGAACATATATTGTGTTCAACATTATGAATTACCTTGAAGGAAACGGTCTATTGACACACATTAAACATGGGATTAGAAAACATCGTTCTTGTGAAACACAACAAGCTCTTTATTCACATGAAGTGTTGAGTGCTATTGACAAGGGATTTCAGACTGATTCCTTATTTACGGATTTACGGAAGGATTTTGACGCCGTACCATAGAAACGGCTCGTAGCTTGTAGGGAAATTGCATGCCTCTGAAATATCGCCTCAGTTATATGACTGGGTCTGTGATATCTTGCCGGCCGTAGAGACCGAGCGGTTCTAGGCGCTACAGTCTTGAACCACGCAACCGCTACGGTCGCAGGTTAGAATCCTGCTTCGGGCATGGTTGTGTGTGATGTCCTTAGGTTAGTTAGGTATAAGTAGTTCTAGGTTCTATGGGACTGAGGACGTCAGAAGTTAAATCCCATAGTGCTCAGAGCCATTTGCCCTTTGTGACTACGTGGCAGAGAGGCCACAGTTCGTAGTAACTGGCGGAAAGTCATCGAGTAAATCAGAAGTGATTTCTGGCGTTGCCAATGTTGTGTTATAGGCCCTTTGCTGTTCCTTATCTATACAAACGATTTGGGAGAGGTCTGAGCAGCCGTCGTTGGTTGTTTGCAGATGACGCTGTCGTTTATCGACTAATAAAGTCATCAGAAGATCAATACTAATTGGAAAACGATTTAGAATAGATATCTGTATGGTGCTAAGCTTGGCAGTTAACCCTAAATAACGAAAAGTTTGAGGGCTCCACATGAGCGCTGATAAATCAGTCAAATCTAAAAGCCATAAATTCATCTAAATACCTGGGAATTACTATTACTAACAACTTAATTTGGAAAGAACACATAGAATAAGTTGTGAGAAGGCTAATCAAAGACGGCGTTTTGTTGGCTAGACTCGTAGAAAATATATCAGACCTACGAAGAAGACTGCCTAAACAACGTTTCTCTGTCACCTTTTAGAATACTTTTGCACGGTGTGGGATCTTATTTGCACGGTATGGGATCTGATTTGAAGATTATCCATGTAGACGTAGATGGTAAAGGGTTCATCGAACCAACGTCACGTTGTTTCACAACCGTTCCAATCTTGAACAGCTATTGGGAAAAAAGAACACTTAAATCTTTTCGTGCGAGCTCTGATTACTTCTACTTTTTATGATGATCATTTCACTATACATCGCCAACATAATATTTTCACAATCGGTGGAGTAAGTTTGTGGTCGTAATTTCGTGATGGAATCAGGCCGCAACAGAAAACATCTTTGCTTTATTAACTGCCACCCTGTTTCGCGACGGTACAAAACGAACTGACCTTCTTTGAGCTAAGGCTATTCTAATCGAAATAACGTTCAACGTCTCTTCGATTGCACCACGTTTTGGTTCAGTAGAATTTGTACATGTAGGATTTGTACATGTACCTCTTATTAAAGAAAACATAGTTTTTTTCCATTTTTCCGCAAAGCATTAATTGGAAATTTAGATCTACATATTTTTAATGTGTGTTGTGATGGCCTTGAAGTGTCATTTTAAATTGCTCTTACAATGAAATGGTTGGCATGAGAAGCATACCAGTCTTGTACAGAACTGGTCAGTGTCTTGCATTGTCTCATTATACAAATGTTTTGCACAGACTTTCCGATCAGAGGAGAATGATGGGTGGGAGGGGCAACCTTCACTTTTCAGAATAGCTATAGCTATAGCTAAAAATTTGTCTGACAAACATACAACTTATTATCCGTATTGTCGCAGCGGAATTGAATATCAGTTTATTGCTCTTATTCATAGATTCTGAATATTGATAATTACACGTTTCAGAAACTGTTGTACGGTGAATGCCTTGTGATTAAGCTTCGACAAATGTGTAACCCTCCTGAAGTCAGTTTCAAAAGTAGTCTATCATTTTTGATTAAGTCTCACTTCTTGGTGCAGGTAATGCTTCCCAAATATAAACGTAGTTTACCACTAATTTACATCAAATATATACACTTCTCTTCATTTTAATGAAATTATCTCATTCTCTTCCTGTTTTGTGCATATTTCAAATACAGCACTGGCTAAGGAAGTGTACCTATATTGCCTGTCGCTGTACCACACATACAGTTCTGTATTGCAATAGCTGAATCGTGTGTGTAAATGATATCCACAAGAGAGGTCGATTCGCTTGGGGAGGGGGCGGGGGGGGGGGGGGGGGGACCTAGCATTAACTACCGCATACGTGCTTCGAAACTCTCTTGAGCCGAGCTTCACACCACGCCAGAATTCCTCCTTTGTTATTCCCCATCGCATTGGGTGTGTAGCCATTGGGGAATATAGCGACCCATCCAAACCATTGCATATTGTTCTGAGTTTCTTCTGACACACGAAGGACACAGACCCATCCTAAATCCTTTCACAATCTGGAAAATACCTCTGCACAGTCCATCGAACCACAAACACACTCAGTGTGTCAGCAGATAAACCCCAAACCTTGTTGGTAAATGTCTGATGCAACCATATTTGGTCCAACTAAAGGTTCAGTGTTATCCAAACTACACAATATACATGAATTAAAAATTAGTTTATATTCATACGCAGTCATCACCACCACTTTACAACTCATTATAAGCTGATCAAAATTAACAGCAAGGGAAACAAAGCGAGGTGTTGCAGTCACCGAAAAATATGAATAAAGCGGTAGATCGACCGCTTGCTTTTAAAGACATGTTGTTACACAATTGTTTAGGCAATTTGCTGTAACTATTCTCCGTTACCATTATTTATGTAAATACGTCATCTAAACAATAAAGCGAGATAATTCCTTTAAATTTCGTAATTAAAAAAAAATTAGAAATGTGATAGTGAAATTTTTAATTAAAAATTAGTTAGCGTATTCCTGGAATTTACGTGTCCTTTTGTATTGAATTACACTGGACACTTGCCATCTTAACGGGCTAGTAACGAATTAGTATGGTTGGTGAGGCTCTGTGGTACAGCCAAGAGCGGTCATCCCTCATTAGTTTGTATCTCAGGAAAATTTGTCAACAATGAAATATCGCACGACATGATGCGGGCAGTTGCGTAGCAACATTGCGATTCTGAATCGTGCTGCGTAAACATATTGTCTGTGCTTACGTGCTTTTTGTCGAGTTATTCGTTGTGCTATAGTTCTCCATCTCAGCACCACAAGCTTCTCAACTGAATATCTGCGTCGCTTGCCGAAAACCGTCTTCAGATAGAAGATCGTAAAAAGGCAGCGTTGAGTGAGACGCTGAACGGAACCGTAAGTGACCTGTCAACATCTTGTTTACCCAAATTAACATCATTTGCTGTCGATATCGTGTGCAGAATACTTCTGCTGGAATCTGTGGCCTGACGTGCCAAATCAGACGTATCTAGCTTCATTAGATGTTAGTCATACTATCTAATTTTTATCGATAAACGGGAACTACAAAATGTTTCACTAAATTATAAGTACCAATCCCCCTGCTCTGTTTTCCGCAAAGCACATACCACTATATGTAACACATATTGGAGTTACTAATAATGCCAAGGCAAGAATCGAATGTTAATGGCGTATACATAGAATCCTGCACACTGTTCTACACTGCTAGAGAGGAAACTGATTCTTAGTCATCCTGTACGACAATTGTAGTGCTCTTCAAATAAAAGTGACTTCCTCTATCACGAGCGATACTCGCTGTTCAGCCTACTGACAGACTACATCTCTCGGTCATTAACTGTCCAGTTCTCTTATGTGGGTGCACGAAATAAGTCGCATTTACGTAGCGACCGACTTTATGTTTATTAAGTCACTACCTGTTTGTGAATGTTGAGGGAGAATTTGTGTAAAATGCTTTCCTATAAATAATGGCTCAAACGTGGGTTGTTATCAGTGGACTTTGTAGTGATAGTAGGAAAAAAATGGAAAGTAAATGTGGCACCTTGCTGCTGTCTATCGCTAAACGCGTCTTGTAAAGCTGTGTGACCATGCTGTAGTCAATGGTGAATTATTGGACGTACAGATACTTATTAGACTTCTCTTATTAATAGCTTCACTGGTAGACTGCATAAATCTGTTCCACTCCAAAATTTCTGGCACTTGTAAGGCGAGATACACTGAATGGAGACATTTCCCACACACCCTCTCCAGATGATGGGAAACCCGCGGCTACCGTAATCCATTTCGTAACCCTCATGCTCTGGAAAGTTTTTCTGCCATTGATAACGGGGACAATGAATTTGACAATGTCAAACACATATGGACAACATGTTACACTTGGGACAGGACCTTCCCTATGGTATTTTGCATAACTATGTTCTCACTTCATGAACCAAAGGAAACACCATTATATTCACACGAGCTCAGTGAAATAAGCTCGTACACTCAGCTCGTGTACAGGATATCCGAAGTCAATTACCCATGTCGGTTTTTTGTTAATCACGAAAAATTCAAGAAATGAAGTTCTCAACGCACCCCTACTCACAAGCTCCACCTTCTCTGCCGTCAGGAGTTTCGGTGTGTTGTTCATGTCACTGTCTCGTACCACAGCACTACAATTTGGACTACAGAAAGCTTTTTCTCTTATTTCTCTTCATTAACTGGACAATGTGTCGATACATGACTCACCAACTGCTAATATACGTATGTTAATTGTTTTTCCTACTTCTGTGGCATGGCCTAATCAATGGGGAGTGGAGTCGTCAGATTTCCTTCCTAAATATAAATTATCTTCTCAACGCCAATTCTCTTAAGCTAAGCAGACAGACGCAAGAGTTCTGTTATTAGTTTGAAATAAAGCAGAGCATGTATGGGTATGGACTAGTTGTAAAATAAAGCAGAGCATGTATGGATGTGGACTATTTGTATGTATCATCAAAGCTCTATGCCTTTCACGCGGCACAGGAAAAACAACAAGAGATGCTTATCCATCCCCCTCACCCCCCACCCACTCTTCCCGACCCTTCACATCCCATTTCTACAACTAATTCTGGCTATGTACCTATTCTGCGATGTAATTAATTACTAATTAATAGGTTGTCTCTGTATCCCACATCTTCATCGGTACGCCTTTCCCCACCTGATGGTGTGTGACGACAGGTAAATCTGGTACCATTAAATGATTCAACCGTCTCTGTTCCATTCACAAATGACGACTGGGTAAAAGCGATTTCGGTAAACGACTCAGTTAGCTTCAACTTCTCTCATTTCTCGGTATGATTTTTTCGTGATGTAGAAGGAAGTATGCGTATTGCTCGACTCTTCGTGAAAAGTACTCTCCTGGAAATTCAGAGGTAAACCACAATGCGATGGACAATGCCTCTTGTGGTGTCACCGCCAGACACCACACTTGCTAGGTGGTAGCCTTTAAATCGGCCGCGGTCCGATAGTATACGGCGGACCCGCGTGTCGCCACTGTCAGTGATAGCAGACCGAGCGCCACCACACGGCAGGTCTAGAGAGACGGACTGGCACTCGCCCCAGTTGTACAGCCGACTTTGCTAGCGACGCCACACTGACAAATACGCTCTCATTTGCCGAGACGATAGTTATCATAGCCTTTAGCTAAGTCAATTGCTACGACCTAGCAAGGCGCCATCACCCAGTTATATTGAGATGATAAGTCTGTATCAACAAGAACAATGTTCACCAATTGTGGATTAAAGTTAAGTATTCCAGAAGCTACGTCCTTTTCTTTATAGCATTCATTACGTATCCTGTTTCAGACCTCACGCCAGTCTGCGTGAGTTAAAGCGCGAGCCTTTCGGCTTCCTCTCCTTGTGTCTAGGCTGTCTTGTCTAGACACAGCACCTCTCTTGTTGCGTCGGCCATTGCAATTACTTGTGCATGTCTGTAAAGCTCCAGAGTCGACTAAACGATCCAGTGACGAAGCATTCCACTGTTCGTTGCATCTTTTCTTTCTCCCTCTTCTTTTAGTCCTACCTGGTAATGGTCCCAGAGCGATGTGCAGTATTCGAGAATCGTTCGAACAAATATTTTGCTAGGCATTTTTTTTTTTTTTGATGTGTTACATTTCCTTAAAACTCGTAATGTGAATCTCGTTTTGGTATATGCTTTCCCTACTATTTGCTTTAAGGTGTGATTCCAGTTAAGGTCGCACCGGATTTTCGGTTTGCCTGTTACGTAAGGTACGAGAGTAATCCCAAAAGTAAGGTCTAATATTTTTTTATAAGTACAGAACTCTGTTTGTGTGGCAGTTGGTCATACTGTTATGAAGAGTGCTTCACGCTGTGTGTAAACATGCACACGCCGCACTGAGGCGCTCAGTCTTGGCTTGCCAGCCGTTGAGAAAGAAGCTCCCGTAACCAGCAAGTCCGAATTGCGAACAGTTATTCGGTTTTTAAACGCAAAGGGCACTGAGTCGATTAAAATCCATCGCCAATTGACGGAATTGTGTGGAGAGTCGTGCAGGATGTCAAACATGTTCGTAAGTGGTGTAGAGCGTTTGCAGATGGTCGGACCGAAATTCACGACGAACAAAAGAGCTGGATATCATCACTTTCTAAGGAGACAGTGCTAGAGGTTGAGCAAAGCATGCACGAAGATTAGCGGATCACCCTGGATGATCTCTGCACGTTGGTTTCTGAGGTTTCCCGTAGCACTGAACTACCGGAAGGTGCCACGCATGCTGACTGAGGACCTCAAGCGGCAAACGAGTTGATGCTACACGCGCAATTCTTCACCGCTTGTTGCCGAACAGGACAACTTTCTGGACTCAGATGTCACGGGCTACGAAAGATGGGCATACCACTTCACACCTGACACCAAGCAGCAATCACGCCAGTGGCGGCATCCTTTTTCCCCAAGGCCACGGAAACTCAAACAAACACAGTCTGCCGGTAAAGTCATGACAACCGTTTTTTGGGATCGGAAAGGGGTATTTTTGGTCGCCTTTATGCCCAGTGGGACAACAGTTAATGCTGACCGGTTCTGTGAGACTCCGAAATAATTCAAACCGGCAATTCAGTATAGTAGAAGAAGAATGTTGAGGAGGGGCGTACACATTCTCCATGACAACGCTCGCCCACACATCGCTCCGCAAACCATTCCTATCCTGCAACAGTTTCAGTGGAACATAATCACCCACTCACCCTATAGTCCTGACTTGGCGCCCAGTGACAATCACCTGCTTCCTAGGTTAAAAGAACATTAGGCCGGAAAGTGATTCAGCTCCGACGACGAGGTGAAAGAAGACGTTCATAACTTTCTGAACAGTATGGCGGCGATCTGGTATGAAATGGTCATACAAAAACTGCCACAGCGTCTACAAAAATGCATCGACAGGAATAGTGATTATCTAGAAAAATACCTAAATGTTCAAGCAGTAAACTGATGTAATCCATTGTAGAAATAAACAGGTCTACGTACTTATAAAACATAGGAGACAATACTTTTGGGATAACCCTCGTAGAACAATTGGGTCACTTTGAAAACACCTAGAAATGAATCTAACGTCCTGGTAAACTGTCAGAGCCTACACCAATCATAAATCCTCTGCAGGTTCTTTTGCAAAACGGTATAGTCTTATTATAGACACCTCCGTCATCTGCGACCATTTCTTACACAATTACATCAAACGAGGTATTGAAAATTTTGATCATACACTTACGTCTTTCACGACAGAACGTCTTTGCTGCTGGTGAATCTTTCGGCATCAGTGGCTATTGACCGTGATACCTTCCTGCTCCTATCATTTCAACCAGAGCTATGTTGGACATCTTCAGCATTGCTCCTGATTCTGCTCAGTCTCGGTGGCACAAAACAGTCGTTAGGACGTAGCGGAACATGGAACAATTCTCAAGATTTCCAGTGCTTAGCCAGAAAAGCCGACACTTTTTACCCCAGTTTTATTAGATAGCTCTCTCTCCCTCTCTCTCTCTCTCGCTCTCTCTCTCTCTCTCTGTGTGTGTGTGTGTGTGTGTGTGTGTGTGTGTCTAGAACACAGCACTGACACTGAAAATGTAGACGAGAATCTGTTCTATGTTAATGCGTGTAGCTGTGTATACAGGTCTAAATGGCCTGCCCTCGATCGGATAAATGTGCATTTACGGTGCACCTAGCTATTACGTGCTATTGTGAAGTTGGTGACTGAGTGGTGAACGATGAGAAGTGAAGACCACCAATCGCGAGTCGTACTTCGGAAGCCGATTAGTTACGAGCGACCGAAACAAACTGCCATCTTCAAAACATTACGTAATAGCAGTATTCCCAACAGCTACACAATGATTGCTGAAAAAAATAGCGGTCAGCGTCTGTTCACCCACATCACGGTTTAATTCAATAATACATATAGATAAATACTTGTCTCTGTTATAGAAATTCTGCCGACATTAGAGAAAATAAAGTCTTCCTGAAATTTTTCATTTTTCCAGGAAACTATGGAAATTATTTGTGAGGAATTTGTTTCAGAATGTTTATTAAGAAGTAGACTTATGACTTCGATGTGACTTTCTTAACATTTTGTTACAATAAAAAAGAAATTTTGTAGAAGTGGAAGGGAATGAAGCAAGGTGAATATTATTTATCTGCTGTGTGGCAGTGGAAAGAAGTTCCTCTAAACACTCTGAATGTTGATGGTTACATTTTTTCGATACTGTTGTGTAGCGGATGTCTCACGATTAAGTTTCCTGAAATTCTTAGCTCTGTCTATTCACTATGCCTCACTTTTGGGTACAGGAACAGTAGTAAAGTAGTCCTTTAATTTGGATCGAATGTCTTACCGTAGATATTAGTTCCTCACGCATTCTGTTTTCCTCATATTTCACATACGGCACTGACCTAGAAACTGCGTGCAGTCCCACGTCTACAACGCTTCCATACCATCACGTAACGTGTCGCTTTGTAAGTGTTTGAATGCTTCTCACAAGGGTGTTATTTCGCTTGGTGGATCTCAATATACTACTGCATACACATTTAGACGCACTATAGAAACGTAGCTTCGCCATCTGCATGTATTCTTCCGCAGTTAAGTCAGTCCTCATCGTAATGTATGTGTCATCTTCTCCAACTACAGTTTCCATGAAAACATCGCAACTATTTCCTATTCTTTCCCCACGCTCACTGTATTTGGACTCCACCTTATCGAAGATCTGCGCACCACAATTACCCCTGACCCACTCAGTGCGTCGGCTAATAAATCTCTGAACGTCTTAGCAAATGTCTGATGCAAAGTTTTTCGTCCAGCTAGAAGTTCATTGTTATTCAAAATTCACAAGATGTGTATGTTTCGGATCTATATGTATCCATAAGTGGTCTTCACCGTCATCTTAGAACTCACTAAAACATTACCTGAGGTACCGCTCTGACCGAACAGTCGTACTGTACTCATCGAAAAAGTACGCGTATGGGTGTGAGTCGACTGCTTGCCTTTAGAGGAAACGTATTACACATTTCTGTAGGCACCTACGTGTAGCTGCTCTCAGATATAACGGCTTCTGTCAGAACATGGCTTCATTTCAAGACATCGCCAGAAACTATTCCTTTATAATAGGTAATAAATAAATCTCAGGGTGAAATTTTATATTGAATACTAATGTGTTCAGTGATAAAAATTGCAAACTCACTTTTGTATGGCACTTCTGAAGATGACAGGCCAACCACGTATTGGGAAGCACTGTGGAATAGTCGGTAGCGGCCGTTGGTCATTAATTTAGATACCAGGCGTATTTGTCAAGAATGTGATATCGCAAGACATGGTGAGGACAGTTTCGTAGAAACATTGCGATTTTTAGTCGTGCTGCGTAAAAATATTGTCTGTGCTTGCGTGATTTTCGTTGAGTTATTCTTTGTGCTATGTGCTTCTTCTTGACGGGACCGTAAGTGCTCCTCAATATATTCTCTCGGTCATCTCTTAGCCACACTAATATCCTTTAAACTAATACTGCAGTGCGTTGTGGACTAACATGTCAAATCGGTAGGATCCAGCCAGTTTTGGATGTTTAATTGTAACAGATATATCTTACCGAAAATAGATCCTTTCCTGATATCCGAGTTGATGATCACTGTACGAGAGTTGTCTCACAAAATTGTCGTACACCGTTTCGGTAAATGATGTACCAAACTGGGTTTTCTGCATTACAAAAATTTGCACGATTTTTTTTTTACTTATTTTATCAACCGGATTTAATGGCCATGAGCAGGCGTTGTTCTGCATTATATTAGCGTACTGTACCACGTTGCATACTGCATAAGTGTGGATTACAAACATATTTTATTTTATTGTATACGACTTACCAGCTGTCGATATAGGTACACATTTTGCTTTTGCTGGTTCTGGAACATGGACATACCCAGCTGCAGAAAAGGAGGCCCATTTTCCTCCCAAGAGAGAAATTAGCATCCCGTATCAACAAACGGTCAAACAAAATTTTTTCGGTATCAGTTTGAAGAAAAGCAGACCTTTTATTGGGAGCTGACTACTGGCGTGTCTCGTAAAATCACTAAGCCGTTCCACACTTCACGGCAAAGCTAATACGTGTTGCCTGCACCTACAACCCCATTGTGCCCATTCCTACAAATCATTTTAGGTATTCACTTCTTCTGTAATGTTAATGCTATCAATTGACACGTTGTGCATGTGTTGTGTAATTAGAATAAACGGAGCATTCAAAATTAATATCATCCAATGCAGGCTTCCACGACCGTTCGGCTTAGCTGCTTCTGAATCTTCCATTTTGCATGACTGCAGTCCAAAAAACATTTTTGTTCTTCACGCTTCGGTCAGAGCTGAGGTGGACACCTTGGTGCTCTTGGTTTTGGTGGGTCGTGCAGAAGCAAGCGGTCAGTCGACAAGTCAGAGTGGAACTAGCATTACCTCAGTATTTGTCCAACACAACTCTGGACGGATAGTCAGAAAAAAAAGTTTCACGGGCCACGATCATGCAATCCGGTAGATTCACCAGTAGCCTTTTAATATTTTATTTAACAATGGATTCTCGCTTCAGAATAGGACGATCCCGCCATATTATATATTTTAGAACAACGCAATTGGTAGAGGAGGGAAAAGAATTTAACTTAAGAGACGCAATAACGTTTGTAGATTATAAAAAAGCTTTTGTGAAGTCAGTAGACACGAGCTGTGGCATGTTATGGAAAAAGGTTCTTTCCAACGTATCTAATTAAGTCTTTTAAAGCTCTTTACATAGAGACTGAAATTATAATCGAATATATAGGTAACTTGTACAAAAAACCTACAACGCAAGTAGTTACAGAAGTATGTAGCATATCTCCGGATCTTTTCATCTTCTACAGGGATGACCTATTCTGGGCGTGGAAACAAAGTATCACCTACGGCATAAAGACCAACAGAGAGAAATGTGTCAGTACTCTACTATAAACAAGTCATCATATGATGAAATTTCGACATTGATATTAGTAATTAGGTCTTAACAGTTAACGCTATCTGTGTAACAATTAGAAATGCTCAAGAAATGCAAGCCATGAGAGAGATATCGATGAAGCTTCGAAGACAAGGTAGAAACCACAGTGCTCTATGCATCTTATACCTAATTTCCCACGCAGAGGATATGCAATGGCTATAATCTGGTTAATGAGATTTCTCCACAGTGTTAAAGTGTGCACCAGAAGACATCATTCCAGAAATATAGACATTAAGAATGAGTTACTAACTGTTTTAATCCATAAGAAATTGGACCAACAAAGGAAAAAATGGCTGGAGCATGTTTCAGTATCGTTTATATCAATCCGCAATAGCAGTTTGACGCGCAATCTAATTTCCAGTGAAGCCGAAACCGTGTAAAAAGCATTGACTTTATACTCTCAGCTGTGGCTTTCGGAAGAACCCTGCTGTGAGCCGAGCCATCCAAGCACATATTTCGTTGCAGAATGCGGACTTCATACTCGATGTTACATTTGTTGCTAGGATCACTATCGCAGCGCGGTATTAATTCAGCTTATAACAGCCTTCCCGCCCACAGGCACGCATTTGGGTTCGAATTTCTCTTCAGTACTAACTTGTCACATTTTCGGCAGTTTCAGATTACAGTCCTTGATTTGACGTGTATGTAATAGCTTACAGATCGTTTGAATGCGTGCTTATGCTGTATACGTCGTTTTATAGGATTTTTCTCTAACATCACATCGTCAGAAATACCATCACTTTCTTCTAATATTCTGTTAGGTCGTTTTGTTATCTGTCTGTTGGATACAGATATTGCAGTTAATTTTAACTAACGTGTCGATGAGGTAGAGACTTGAAACTTTCACCAGAGTCCAGGACTGCATGAGAATGCAAAATTATGTTCCTACCTTGTCTGGTGTGTGGCCAAAGGTACGTTGTCTATGAGTCCTAACCCCGATGTGTTGGACATTAGAAATGTTACAACGTAATTCAAAAGTGGATGAGAGTGAAATTTTAACTCGGGTTTTTGACTGATTCATGTTGGTGGGTACTATGGATACAATTGTCAGCCCCCTCTTTCCCTGTTCGTATTTGTAGGTAAGTCTCCATGTGAGCCTGGATATCTGCAATTCTTTAATTTCACGGGGTTATCGCGGGATATACATAAGACGAACTAATGAACTGGTAAACTCTGGTGAAGAGAAACTAAAATGAACCTGAAATATACCACAATGCATTTGGTTGATTCGGTGAAAAAGACCAATCAGTGAGGTCATGGGTCCTATACGGTTAGGGAGGGATGGGGAAGGAAATCGGCCGTGGCCTTTCACAGGTACACCACATGTGACTGTTGCGTTCTCATGAAGGTATTGGGAATAGGTTGATAAAGTTTGACACACATAAGATAAGAAGCAGGAAATGATTATTTTCAAAAAAATCGAGTTTAAATATACTATGTTTCTAAATCGGAGTAAGAAGTATAAATTTATTTTTCATATCTACGTGCAGGTTCGTATTTTCTTACAGATAGTCCTGAAACACTATGAACTTACTTGTAAGGTCTAAAACGAAAAACGAGGAACGCATGTAAAAAGTAATTAATTCTTGAACTCTTTACGTCCTGCCTATTATGTACTGAGCACTGTCCACGTTTTTAGTTTTAAACCTTACAAGTATTTTTCATAGTTATCAAAAATTCACAATCAAATGTTTTGCTGTATTATGTGTAAGGGCTTAAGCTTCTGTACGGAACTAGGGACACTTACAGTTATCCTCTGATTTAAGATGCGTGGCATATTATAAATTGATTTTTAGTTAAATATCTATTCTCACTGGACTATCATTAGTGTCAAGGGCTTTCGTCATCAGAAGGACTTGACCGACGAGCTTTACTCATCTACATCTGCAGCTTCATCTACACCTATATGGTTTGTTGGAGTGGAGGGCGGGATTCATGACCCTCTGTGAGCGACCCCGATCCCTTGAATACCAACCTGATAACTGATCCTTCTGTGGGGCCTTTACTCTCATCCGCGAAGGAATGTAATGTCAATGAAATGCAAGTTTGACCTCTCCTGAAGAAAGAGCTGCGAGAATCTTTCTGATGGTCGATGTAGATTCTTCTAAGGAAACGTTTCGATCCGTTTATTCCTGGCCTTTGCTCTAAATAGCTGGCACCTCTATACTCTATTTCTTTAAATGTTAGTGCCTATTCACCAGCGCCCTAGCACATCGTATCTATGAGAGAAAGGAACGATCTTTCCCTCGTGAGCGAATTCTTACAACACGGAGAGACTTGGCAAGAACGGATGTTGAACTTTTGGACATTTTCTATCAACTAAGTAGCACAATGCATCGAGCTGATTGGGACAAGATCGACAGCATCACTCACTCGAGCAAGCAGAACGAATTAGAGCGCTGCACTGAACGACAGATGATAAAGTTTGAACGATGCCGGAAGCAGACAGACAAGGCGATTCCCGACGTGTCACGCACAGTGGTCAAACTCACTGAACGGCAATTGACCGAAGAAGAAGTGTCTGCTCTTCAAAAACGAGGGAGTTCGAAATGTGTACATAAATGATTTAAAATTACCACAAGCGACAACAAGCATTCGTAATATCTGTTTCTTAATAACATATTCATTTAATTTTATATACGGTTATGACAACTTGCCACTAAATACAATCGATTTATTGTAAGCGGTTCGAAAATAAACACACTAATATCCATGATTAATATATGACGTCGATGGGCAAAGCCGATGAGTTAAATCCTATTCTTCAGTTGGCCCATCCTAGCAGCGCGTCTCAGAATTCGCATGATTTCTAGTGACATTTTGCACAGAAATAATACTGCTACCATATACCGTAACCCAGTAATGGCTTGTAGGCAATTTCATTTATAGAAGCACTTCAAAGAAACGAAAGTCATGCTTTCGCCTTCCCTAATACTGATATATATAGATACGGTCACATTCCATTTTTATTTTTGTACTACCCTAAATATTTATACTACTATGTGGCCACACGCGCTCGGTATGTTCAGAACTATTCTTGTGTTCACAGAGAATGTGATTATTTATCTTTGTTATAGGCACTATCACGTTTATCCGTAATTAAACATAGCGATTTTCTATTTTACCATAAATTTTCGGTACCTGTTTAGAATTGTTGAACGACGGTATTTTTCTGCAAGAAAGAAAATCTTCGGCTAACATTCTTGTGCTGCTTCTGATCCTATCGTACTAGTATACCGAGACCGTTAGAGGTCTTACTACGCTTTCTTGGCGATCACTCGATGCGGCTTTCGTTTCGGTGGAACTTTCGCCAGCCAGTAGAACACGCAACGCTCTGTTAGTCCCGGCAAACACAAGTTATGGCCCTAGTGCAAGACTTTTCGTTATCTTTCACTTTACAATGTCATCTAAGTGTTTCCTCATCCAATACAGATAGCTACAGATGTTTTTCGTAGAAAATGAATACGCATCATTCACTCTCTTTTCTCATATTCATATTTTCTCGACATTGTTTCAATTGACGGCACTATTGTGATTTACGTGAATATCAACACCGAATATCTGCTTGCATTTGCACGTATATTTTGCAGGCATATTCTTATGAATCCTAGAGTTACAGCCGTTTGAGAGCTTTTTTATAGCCTTAACCGCTTCACATGTATCAGTCAGTGGAAGCAGGGATGAGTGTCTAGAGTAAAAACTAGACACTTTCAGAATCAGTTTCAATAGAAGCATGTTGAGTTCCATCAATCTGACGATGTGAGCAACGCATGGTCTCTATTTCACTTCAATTGAAGATTGTTTCACCAACCCCCAGTGTAAATTCAGAAATCGAAAGACGCGTGCTACGACACTTGAATTCATCTCATGCCATCTAGAACCGAAATATTCTATGAGACATTAGTATTGTTCCACTGTCTCCTTCTACTTTCACAAATGATGTGATCAGAGCTATTTGGAAGCTTCAGGAAGTAATGAAGTTTAAGCGAGCTCGGCTATTGGACCTAAAGTATGCTGACTATATCAGAAAATCACCAACTAATTAGCAGAAGCACAAGACAACAGAAAGCCAAACTGTGGACACCAACTATTCTGCGGTAGAGCTGGACAACGATGTGACAGCAAATCACCACTCCCTCTTGAGATGAATGACTACATTTTTCTCCTAATGAAGCTGATCTAAAGCCCCTAAATAAATATATAATTGTGACTTAATGATGATTTGAACCCATCTACAGCCGTATGAAGCAGATGTGACTCAAACTCACCTCTACCTCAATCAACAACTCCTTCTCATCCTTAGTACAAGGTAAGCACCGCGGCGGGGGTTGTCATTCGATATAAAGAGTGGGACTGGTTGCTGGACGCTTGGTACTTTTGCTCCCTTTCTTTGGGTGCCGTTTCCGAGAAAAAGGCTGGTAGCCTATTTTCATGCAGATGTGGCATTAAACTGGAAGGTGAATAATGTGTGGGAAGATTGAGGAAGGGCACATAGAAGTAACCAACAAGAAAAGTACCACATGTATAACTTATAGCATTCTGTTTTACATCACATGTAATGTAGAAAAAATGTTACTATATGAACAGTGAAATCCATCACTCTTACATGATGTATCTAACATCAATCAGAAAGATGTTTGTGTTTCTCTTCTACTAACCATAATAAGTCCACCCAATGTCACTGAAATTGAATGAGTCTGAGTGTATCGTTTTATTACCTAAAAACATTACTCCAGTAAGACTTAATAAGTTATTTGTCAACTAATACTTACATTTCGGAAACAATTATTCATTAGGAGAGATAAAGACGTTTCCAGTAGTTTCATCTGCATGTTGTCGATATGTTCTAATTCCAAACTTCTTGACTGCCCAGCCGCCAACAGTGGACACGCTGTCATTCTAATATATTAACGTTTTAACTCTGGTCGATACATGAAATGATTATTTATTTTTCTTCGCAGATGTTCCGCAGGCTTTTGGGCGCGTTCTGCCTCCGCTTTAGGACGGAGTCAGATGATGAGGCTTTCGAAGACTTCATAGATGAAGATTAATTTGGAAAGCCAGAGGTGAGAAACATCGAGATTTATTGAAAAAGAAGTAATAATTATGAGTATGTATATTGTACTTAGTAGGACAATACACCCACTACATAACAAATTGCTATAACCACTACTGAAAGTGGCAAGTCTACCTTGGTTAATCGAAGAATGTCAATTTTCAAATAACAGTTGACTTCATATGTTCGTATAAACGAGTTTCTAGCATCAATCAATGGAAGTATCAATGGACTGCCTAGACATTCCTCTAATGAGTACATTGCACTCAGCAGTTCGACAAAAACTGCTGTTCATATCTGCGCATAAATGCCAATACACTCGGACACAATAGATATTTTGCACGATATAACGTACTGATGTCACATTTATTCACCCGCACATTTTCATTAATATAGTGATAGGAATGCTGTTAGTAACATGTAAAACTTCAAGAGTTGGCAACAAATCGTTTTAACTTGATGAACTAATTTACAGAGTAATTCGCTTGATCCACTATTCTACTTACAACATATTTTCTATCTCGACACAAGGTAAAATAATAACGATGTTCTCACCTTATTACTATCCGAAAACCAGTCCAACGATGAGCAGCTAAATTGCAGGTTTTTTGATACATTCACAGAAATTTGCAAAGCTGCCTAATTTGATAACGTTATTATATATTACAATAGTTTTTATTTTATACGTGAATAAACACGCAAGAAATATTATACTTAAATAAAGAGTAGACAAAAACGCAAGTAACCACAAAAGAATGAATAGTCACGGTGGAAACAAATCTCCCACAGAGGATGAGCACCGCGCGTTGGCGGCTGCGCTCAGACGTGGACGAGTTGGTGCTGCTGGCAGCGCAGGCGGAGAAGACCCGGCCACCACCTGCTGCCGTTGACGTAGACTGCGGCAAAGTCATCGGGAAGGTAAGCTAGCATTGCGGCTGTCACTAAGGGTGGATGTGACGCACTACCGGCAGGATAGGGGACGACGAAATACCAGACCAAGCTCAGATATTACACACTGGCGAATCATGAAGCACCCCCACCCAACTTTCCCCGTCACCACCACCACCGTCCCGCCCCATTTAAAGCTCATACACTGCTGCCCACTGACGTTGCCCATCTTCAAAATGGCGGCGTTCTTCAAAATTATCTAAATCTGATTAAGTATTACTTAGGACATTGTCATGACCGTTGAGTTCGCGAATCTTACATTTCTTATCGTTGTGATATATCTGTCGATCGGTATCTAGTGCACACGTTAGCATACTCCTTGGGACGAGCTTAGTTCATACATCTTGTATTTTCAGCGCAAACTTTAAGTCCAACAATTTCGTGACACTTCTTGTCCACCCATCAAATGCTATCCATTTTTAATGACATGTACTGAACTCATAGCTCCACAAATAACGAGCCCAAAAAGTGTGGGTCAGATTTTAGTAATTAGCTGAAATATATATCCAAATCTCCCAGGGGATAATAATGTAGGACGTGTGATTTTCTTATGTAATTTGATACCGAAAGTTTTCACATTTTGCTCAAGATTCGTTGCATACTACTAGTAGATTCAAATGGTATCCTCAAACTACAGGCAGAATTCATCCACCATTTGCATTTTCAGACCACTACAAAGTTGCACAAGGCTATTTACGGCTGAGGTATCATAAGTAATGAGGTATTCATTGCTCATGAGTATGTTTTGAATCGTCTTTCTTTTATCCTATCACACAAAAAACAGAACATTCGATGCTTCGGAAGAAAATCATCTTAGAAAATATTTGTACTCCTGCTATGTGATGTAGGTTCTAAGTATATTAACGCAAAGAATTGTTTTCTGTGCAGGTGAATGATGCTTGGATAATTGTGACGACCGCCGAGATCCATGAGCCGCCAGTGATGGAGTGTGACGAGGACATACCGCCGATCCCTCGCCGCCGCAGAGGGTGTCGGAGGTGCTGGGCGGAGAAAGTGGGGGCGAAGACCGTTGTGAGCCCACTTGGTGGCCGGGCTCACCGCTTCACTACCCACTAAACGTATTCCAACGGCGGCAGATGACGAGGAACTCCAGCCGATGCCTCGTCACTACAGAAAGTGTGGGATGTGCTGGGTGGACATATTGGGGGCAAAGACTGTTGTGCTCTTACATGTTGAGTGGGGACATTGGGCCATCAACCAATCACCATGTTCATCAGTCAAGAAAGGGGGTGGATGACGGGATACTTCCATCGATGCCACGCCACCAGAGAGGGTGTCAAAGGTGCTGGGTGAAGAAAATTGTGTGTTTTCATGCAGTCTGGAGAGACTGGCTCAACAACCGATAAACATATTCATGAGGAAGGAAAGTCGCAGATGACGAGGGAGTCCCACCGATACCTAGTCACAGAGAGGGTATTGGAGGTGCTGGGTGGAGAAGATTCAGGCGAAAACTGTTGTGCAGTGGCGTGGTGCCTGAAGACACTGGATCACCCGCCAATAAACATATTCATGTGACATTAATCCCATCAGATAACGAGTGAGTCGCGCCGATGCCATATCGCCACAGTTGGCATCGGAGGTCCTGCGTGTAGAAAGTCAAATTGAAAACTGTTGTGCTATTGCATTATGGTTGGAGATACAAGTTCACCAGCCAATAAACATATTCATGAGACATGAAGCCAATCAGATGACGAGTGAGTCCCGCCGATGCCAAATCGCCAAAAATGGCATCGGAGGTCCTGGGTGAAGACAGACTGATAACTGCTCTGCTATTGCATTATGGGTGGAGACACAAGCTCACCAGCCAATAAACATATTCATGAGACATGAAAACCATCAGATAACGAGTGAGTCCCGCCGATGCCACAACGCCAAAGTGGGCATCGGAGGTCCTGGGTGAAGGATGTCGGAGTGAAAACTGATGCATAAGTGCATTTTGGGTGGGGACACTCGCTCACCAAGCAGTAAACATATTCATGAGGCAAGAAGGTCAGCAGAAGTTCAAGAATTCAATCGATGCCACATCGCCAGAGAGTGCATCGGAGATCCTGTGTGAAGACAATCCGAGTGAAGGCTGTTGTGCAATTGAATGCTGGGTCGTTACACTCGCTCACGAAGAGGCAAGAAGGACACCAGATGATGACGAAGTCCTGCTGATGCCACGTCGCCAGAAAGATGTGCCTCGATGTGAATTAAAATTAACTAAATTGTATAAATATTTGGACTGTGTAATTCATTAAATTTATGAATGAAACATCTCTGAACTACTGACTTTATATGGTCCTGTTTTAACTAGGCTTAACTATCACCCTGATCTCTTTTCACAGATACTGAAATACCAATTACTGCTTTCAACAAGGTTGCATGAATCTCCCTTTATAAATGTGTCTGCACAGAGAGAAGTATCTGGCAATGTTACCATTTTAGATGTGGATATCACACGACAATATTATTCGTGAACTGCCACAAATATCAGTACATAGGCTGCCTTATTCAACAGCGAACCACACGTAATGTCGAGGACATTCGTTGCACAGCTACTGGTCAAAGCACACAAAGATCTTTTATCTTAGTGTTAACAACTTCCCACAGGTGCTCTGTTCAACAATGTATTTACATAAATTTCTCTGATTCTGAATGAGCAGAAAATTAAGTAGCTGTGTAACAGTAAGAAACATCAATGGTGAAAAGATGTTATTCGCTCAGATACTTACAGCATTAGAGAAGCGAAGACAGGGGACAATTCTCTGAACATCAAGTAAAATATGCGAGGGACGCTAAACTAAAAACTCCACACCTCTTTGCGGAACATCAATGATATGTCTCTCTACGTAACCAAAATTTACATTCCAAAATAATAAATAATGATACTGTTCTGATTTTACAATACTCATTAGGACTTCATGTGTCAGTTGCTAACGATGTGGAGTATCAGATTTATCACAACAACAACATATAATTCCCAATACACTGTTAATCGCCAATGAGTAAACATTTATAAGTTTAGTTTTTTTTATTTTAAGACTATAGTATGAAACTGCAAAAGTAGCTTAAGGCTAATTACACTTGCGCTGTATTAATAGTGTCTATTTATATTCATTTGTGCTGGAGGCAGAGTCGAAGAAGCTACACAGAGTAACTAGCAATGTCCCAAGTTATGTATTCTGTGGTGGACCTCTCTGAACATCTAGATGATAATACAGTCAAGCAGTTCGTTACTTAACACTACAAGTGTTGACATAGCCGAGAAAGGTCCAACATGCAAAACAAGATCACTATAGTAAGTGGTCAAATTTACTTAGCGTGTCTAACTGAATTAAAAAATACGCAAAAATTATAAGAACAGGCCGAAAAGATATAAATATTTACATAGGATGATAAAAGTTGGGCCGAACCGATAAAAATATTTACATTGTATGACAAATGATTTGAATAACGTGAAACAATCATAAATATGTAGGTATGCACAGCTAACTTACAAATATGTTGGTTTGTTCGAGTAAAATATACCGCTCTTTTCACTGAAACCTGAAAGTCGGCTCTGAAATCGCGTACAGTATTTGAATAACACAAGTAAATAATAGTTAGTAATTTATATTCTCGACGTCTTGCAGATTATGAAATTTTTGAAATGTTAGGGGTCTATGACGTGGAGGGGTAGATGCTGGACTGTAATAAAAGCCATAATACTTTCACCTAATTTATTTAAATATTCAAAAAATCTAGGAGTATGGAAACTGCTTTTGTTTTACAATACAACACGTCCGCACTGAACGATAGATAATAATAATTTCGGTCAGAATGAACATAATAAGAACAGCTCCAACGAAATGCAGTTATTAAACTCACAGTCGAAATTAAATGATGATCAATGAACTTTAAAATAGTTTTCCAGTTGGCCATCAGAAGGCCATCTTAAGGCGTCCTACGATCTGCAGTGCCTTTGGGGTGGCGTCCCCTGTTAAGGGCAACCCTGCACTCGTGCACCGAGCGTGCACAGAATTACATCGAGTAATATCCTGTTCGCAAATGTCTAGATCCAACCACTGTTTCATCATAATACGTTATAGCAAAATCGTAAAACAGATTGGCATAAAGTAGTTTGGGAAAAATTCCCTCAGTCCTTTAGATATTCCACTCAGGCTGACTGCTCACCAAGCATGTAACGAATAGATTCGCTGATGACATTGCTTTCCTCAGTGAGCGGAATAAACAGTCTAAGGAGTATACAATATGGGCTGAGAGTAAACGGAAAGAAGAAGAAAATAATGAGAGGTAGCAACACTGAGAACAGTGAGAAACGTAAAATCCATTGGGGTTCACAAAGTAGAGGAAGTTTAGGAATTCTGCGGAGAAAGGAGGACATTAAAAACAGAGGAGATCATTCGTGTCCAGTAAAAGACTACTACTGTCAACACGTGAGGCAATACTAACCTTACGACTTATCTTAGAAGAAAGATTAAGAAACGGCAAACCTACGTTTCTAGCATTTGTTGACTTAGAGAAAGCCTTTGACAATGTTAACTGGAATACTCTCCTTCAAATTCAGAAGGTGGTAGGGGTAAAATACAGGGAGCGAAAGGCTATTTACAATTTGTACAGAAACCAGATGGCAGCTTTAAGAGTCGAGGGGCATGAAAGGGAAGCAGTGGTTGGGAAAGGAGTGAGACAGGGTTGTAGCCTATCCCCGATGTTATTCAATCTGTATATTGAGCAAGCAGTAAAGGAAACAAAAGAAAAATTCGGAGTTGGTATTAAAATCGATGGAGAAGAAATAAAAACTTTGAGGTTCGCCGATGACATTGTAGTTCTGTCAGAGACAGCAAAGGACTTGGAAGAGCAGTTGAACGGAATGAACAGTGTCTTGAAAGCAGTATATAAGATGAACATCAACAAGAGCAAAACGAGGATAATGGAATGTAGTTGAATTAAGTCGGGTGATGCTGAGGGAATTAGATTAGGAAATGAGACACTTAAAGTAGTAAAGGAGTTTTGCTATTTAGGGAGTAAAATATGTGATGATGGTCGAGGTAGGGAGGATATAAAATGTAGACTGGCAATGGCAAGGAAATCGTTTCTGAAGAAGAGAAATTTGTTAACATCGGGTATAGACTTAAGTGTCAGGAAGCCGCTTCTGACAGTAATTGTATGGAGTGTAGCCATGTATAGAAGTGAAACATGGATGATAACTAGTTTGGACAAGAAGAGAATAGAAGCTTTCGATATGTGGTGCTACAGAAGAATGCTGAAGATATGGTGGGTAGATCACGAAACTAATGAGGAGGTAATGAATGGGATTGGGGAGAAGTGAAGTTTGTGGCAGAACTTGACTAGAAGAAGGGATCGGTTGGTAGGACATGTTTTGAGGCATCAAGGGATCACAAATTTAGCATTGGAGGGCAGCGTGGAGGGTAAAAATCATAGAGGGAGACCAAGAGATGAATACACTAAGCAGATTCACAAGGATGTCGGTTGCAGTAGGTACTGGGAGATGAAGAAGCTTGCACAGGATAGAGTAACATGGAGAGCTGCATCAAACCAGTCTCAGGACTGAAGACCACAACAACAACAACTGTCAAATATACCCGTTAATTTGAGGAAGAGATTTCTGAGAATGTACGTTTGGAGCAAATTATTCTATTGCAGTGAAACACGGACTATGGTAAAACAGGGCCAGAAGAGAACCGAAGAATTTGGGATGTGGTGCTACAGAATGGTGTTGGAAGTAAGGTAGACTGAAAAATTAAGTAATGAGGAGATTCTCCGTAGAATCGGTGAGGAAAGGAATGTATGGAAAAAACTGACAGAATGACTGGACATCTGTTAATACATAATGGAATAACTTTCGTGGTTCAAGAATGAACTTTAGAGGGTAGGAACTGTAGAAGAAAACAGAGGTTGGAATAAGTCCAGCAGGCAACTGAGAATGTATCAAATGGTTAGGTTGTCACAGAAGAGGAATCTGTAATGGGCCGCAGGCTGCTTCAAGCCAGACAACAGGCTGGTGATGGGTGACTGTGTAGCTCATATAGTCAACGGGGGCGACAAATAAGGGCTTCTTGCCAAATTACAAACGAATCAACAACCTGTGCTAAGGCAGCGTAGTGGTTCGTATCTGAGTATCACTTCTAAGACATAAATTCTTATTAAAAAAGGATATATGTAGAAAAATAAACGGACACTGTCTGTGATCGTTAAGGAGTCTTCTACTGATCAAGCTTCTGTCGTGAATGGAGGCTGCAAATGCTGATCGATATTGTTAGTGCGATCTCAGAAGGAAAATGCAGACGAAGCGAAACAACAGGGAAGTAACCGCTTCTGTGACATCTACGAGTTCCTAACCAGAAGCACAATTCGTTTATTATATCATCTAAGTGCTTTCATACTTTAGTTTCTTGAGTTTCTGCGTGTAAATTTAATATCTAGTAGCCACTCTTATCGCGTTTTCATTTGCGTCATAAAGTAAACCGATTTTGTGACATATTACAAGTATTTATTTTAACCTGAGTGCTTCGGTAGTTAGGTTTCTGAATATCTGCGTATTACTAGACACAGTTGGTGCGTTTTCGTCACGGTCTACAGTGCAGGTGCGCAGCACGTGCCGGTATTCCATTTATATTAATAGTTTGGTTTCCCACGGTCTTTAGTATGGACAGGGACTGCGGTTGCAGTGTGCGGATGCGAGCCGATTTGGTGACACTTCGCTCTCATCTTCAGGCTGTGATGTCTTCGGTTACACAGCTTGAGACTGCAGTGGATGGGTAACACTGTTGTGGGCTGGCCGTGGGGATCCAAGGGACGTCCAGCGCGTCAGAATCCCCCGATCGTTCCTCACCGGTGGCTTATCCAGTTACTGCTCGCACTGAGGCTGACCCCTCCCCTGTGGTCGAGTGGGAGGTCGTCCCAGGGGTGAAGCAGGTGGCTAAAGACTTTCCAGGCGGCCGCAAGTAAGACTTTCCCGGTTTGCCTGACAAGTAAGTTACAGGTGCAGTCTGTGCCTGACACTGTCACTGAGCCAGATGCTGTCGCCTATCCCGTTTCAGAGGAAACCACTCAGCCTGCAAGTTCCGGCAATCGCAGAGGGTGGAACTATTGGTGATAGGAAGCTCCCACGTTAGGCGCGTAATGGGATCCCTTAAGGACTTGGCTGACAATAAGGGTAAGAAAACCAATGTGCAGTCAACGTGCGTACTGGGTGGAGTCATTCGAGAGTTCGAAGGGTTCCTCCCGGATGCCGTGAAGAGCACAGGGTGCAGCCAACTGCAGGTGGTTGCTCATGTCGGTACCAATGATGTGTGTCACTTTGGATCGCAAGAGATTTGCCGCATAGTTGACAGGACCGATTGCGGACCAATGGGACAGAGCCGAGCGCAATGTCTGAATCAGAGGCTCAGACGGTTCTACGACCGCGTAGACTGCAGATTCCTTGACTTGCGCCAAAGGTTGATTGGGTTTTGGGTTCCGCTGAATTGGTCAGGAGTCCACTATATGCAGGAGGCGGCTACACGTTTAGCAGGGACTGCGTGGCGTGGACTGGTCGGTTTTTTACGTTAAAGGGTCCCGAGGAAACACAAGAAGGGCTTCAGTTACAGTTGTGAATTGTCGTAGCTGTGTTGGGAAAGTACCAGTGCTCCAAGCGCTAATAGAAAGCACTGATGCTCAAATCGTTATAGGCACTGAAAGCTGACTAAAGCCGGATATAAGCTCAGCCGAAGCCTTTGCGAAGAACCTAAGGGTGTTGCGAAAGGACAGGGTAAACACGATCAGCGGTGGCATGTTTGTTGCTGTGGGAAGTAGTTTATCTCGACGCGAAATAGAAGTAGATACTCCCTGTGAGATAATATGGGCAGAAGTCATAGTTGGCAGCCGGAATAAAATAATAATTGGATCGTTTTACCGACATCACAATTCGGATGTTAAAGTTGCTGAAAGGTTCAAAGATAACTTGAGTTTGATTTCAAACACCTACCCGACTCATATGATAATAGTTAGTGGTGAATTTAATTTACTCTCGATGTGACTGCGAAAATACATGTTCATTTCCGAAGCACGCATAAAATATGATCCGAAATTGTGCTAAACGCAAAATCTGAAAATTATTTCGGGCAGTTAGTTCATGAGCCCACGCGAATAGTAAACTGTTGTGGAAACACACTTGACCTCTTAGCAACATATAATCCTGAGTTAATAACGAGCATCAAAATCGATTCAGGGATTAGTGAACACAGGTTTGTCGTAGCGAGATTGAATATTGTAATGTCCAAATCGTCGAAAACTAAGCGAAAAATATACCTATTCAAAAAGGGAGATAAAGTTCACTTGTAGCCTTTCTGAGAGAGAATCTCCACTCATTCCAAATTAATAATATAAGTGGCTTGAAATCAAAGAAATATTATCGTCAGACTTATACCAAATAAACTAACACATGACGGAGGTGATCCTACTTTGTACAGAAAACGGGTTAAAACACTGTTGCAGAAACAACGAAAGAAACATGCCGTATTTAAACGGACGCAAAATCCCCAAGACTTTCGATCTTTTACTGAAGCGCGGACTGCAATGCGTGACGCCAATAACAGTTTCCACAACGAAACTTTGTCTCGAAACATGACAGAAATTCCAAAGAGATTCTGGATGTATGTGAAGTATGTTAGCGGCAAAAAATAATCAATGCCTTCTCTGAGCGATAGCAATGGAGATACTATCGAAGACAGTGCTGCCAAAGCACGCTTACTAAACACAGCCTTCCGAAATGTCTTCACAAAAGACGACGAAGTAAATAATCCAGAATTCGAATCGAGAACAGCTGCCAACATGAGTAACGTAGAAGGGAATATCCTCGGAGTTGTGAAGCAACTTTAATCACTTAATAAAAGAAAGTCTTCTGGCCCAGACTGTATACCAATTAGGTTCCCTTCGGGGTATGCTGATGCATTAGCTCCGTACTTAACAATCATATACAATCGTTCGCTCGACGATAGATCCGTACCTAAAGACTGGAAACTTCACAGGTCACACCAAAATGTAAGACAGGTAATAGCAGTAATCCACTAATTTACAGGCCCATATCGTTAACGTCGATATGCAACAGGGTTTTAGAAGATATATTGTGTTCCAACAGTATGAATTAGCTCGACGAAAACGGTCTATTGACACACAGTCAACATGGGTTTAGAAAACATCTTTCCTGTGTAACACAACTAGCTCTTTATTCACATTAAGCGCTGAGTGCTATTGACAAGGGATTTCAAATCGAGTCCGTATTTCTGGATTTACTGAAGGCTTTTGACATTGTACCACACAAGTGGCTCGTAGTGAAATTGCCTGCTTATGGAATATCGTCTCAGTTATGTGATTGGATTTGTGATGTCCTGTCACAGAGGTGACAGTTTGTAGTAATTGACGGACAGTCATCGAGTAAATCAGAAGCGATTTCTGTCGTTCCCCAAGGTAGTGTTATAGGAGCTTTGCTGTTTCTTATCTATATAAACGATTTGGGAGACAATCTGAGCAGCCGTACTAGGTTGTTTGCAGATGACGCTGTCGTTTATCGACTAATAAAGTCATCATAAGAAAGAAACTGTAAATCGATTTAGAAAAAAATATCTGAATTGAGCGGAAAGTGGCAGTTGACCCTAATGAACGAAAAGCGTGAAGTCATCCACATGAGTGCTAAAAGGAACTCAAACTTTGGTTACACGATAAATCAGTCTAATGTTAAACCCGTAAATTCAACTAAACACCTAGGTATTACAATTACGAACAACGTAAATTGGAAGGACCATATAGAAAATGTTGTGGGGAAGACTAATCAAGGACTGCGTTTTATTGGAAGGACACTTAGAAAATGTAACAGACCTACTAAGAAGACTGCCTACACTATGCTTTTCCGTCCTCTTTTAGAATACTGATGCGTGTCGTGGGATCTTTACCAGATAGGACTGACGGGGTACATCGAAAAAGTTCAAAGAACAGCAGAACGTTTGTTATTATCGCGAAATGTGGGAGAGAGTGTCACAAAAATGATACAGGATATGGGGTGGAAATCATTAATAGAAAGGCGTTTTTCGTTGCGACGGAATCTACTCACGGAATTCGATTCACCGACTTTCTCCTCCGAATGCGGAACTGTTTTGTTGAGACCGACCTCTACAGGGACGAACGATCGCCACGATAAAATAAGGGAAATCAGAGCTCGTACGGAAAGATATACGTGTTCATTCATTCCACGCTATACGACATTAGAATAAAAGAGAATTGTGAAGGTGGTTCGATGAACCCTCTGCCAGGCACTTAAATGTGATTTTCAGAGTATCCCTGCAGATGTAGAACAACACAGTACATTCCACGTCATACAGAATCAGCTGCCTCGAATGGATGGGAGGTGTTGAACCAAGCACGTTTCAGCTCCGGTCTTGCACCAAATGAATGTACACTGCTTTACTTCCTTACATGCTTTCAGCATTGAGACAGCGAGGCTGAGATACAGGCAGCTGTGACTCCAGGTGTTAGTAGTATACAATTTTCGTGTGCCCGTATTTTATGGCTGTTGGAACTAATGGGAAACCCTTGTACGTAGTTAGCTATTTAGCAAATTGTCCGTTACTCAGCACAGTCTCTTCACCGATTTTGAAAATATGTTTCGGAGTACACCAGGCTTGTCATGATTAATCCTTCAGTTAATATAATCCCAAAATTTATCAATTCTGAAAAGTTGAAACAAAATGGTCGATCGTGTCTAAATGTGTGGTATAGTATATAAATTACCTCATTTCTTTTCGTCCACCTACGCTGGAGTGTTAGATAGATCTAGACATCCACATGATTGTTGAGGTGGTATTTGATGCCATCTGTATTGGATTTGACGGAGCAGGGAGATATGCAGCAGAGATCGGTCAAGAGCATGGCCCGAATAGAACGCTCGAGGAGAACCTGAGAAGAGTGAGGACATGTTACAAGTAACTACCTATGCAAACCGACACACTCCTTCCACATACGTAACATTGAAGACACCGCCAATCAGAATTCACTATAAATATCTACATGTTATAATGCCGGCTATCAGAATTAAATATTTAGCAACAAAGCACCCAAAAACCTTCGAATTAGAATTGACAAAACTATCGAATGTATAAATAAACAAACGTAGACACATAATGAAAATGTCAAATGAAGTAAAAGAAAAACAGAAGTAGCAGAAGTGGAAATGTTCCTTGCCCATGAAATTTTTAGACATGCTGTTGAGAGGATCACTATATCATCCACATTCGAAAGTAAGCAAGGTAACACATTTTTGTATTCAATTTGAAGTCAAATATGTAGGATGTTTAGTTTCGATTTTCCATTCGTTGTTTAACTAAACAATTAGTACAATATTAACATGGAAATCATTAAAGTTAAAGCAGAAGGTTTTCCAGGCGTTTTTTACATATACTTATTGAATCTATGACTACCTCTGTTTGATGTTAGTGTTCCAACAGCACGTTGGGAAAATAAAACACAAGTACTGTTGTAGTTCGACGGTGAAAAAACGTTAACCTCAAAAGTACAATCTGTCTTTAACCGATTTTCTTCCTTTGCAAACACGGAGTTTCAGTTTTCTGTACGTATCGGTACTAAAGCTTTCATCGTGACGTTTCACATCACCACCGAATTCGTCACAATATGAAAGGTTGTCCTAGTTACAAAAATGGAATTGGGAAAAAGCAGAAAATAAGATGTGCATAAATATAATACAAACCATCCACTGTGACAAGAAATTACTTACAACAGCTGAAAGAGTGGAACAATTTGTTTCACAGAGTTTAAAAACTGTAACTGCGACTGTGTCTACATCTACATGAGCAGACTAGCCTTTCCAGGACCAATTGCGTGCCTCTGGCGCAGAGATGAGTCGAGGGTCTGACTCAGAGGCTCAGGCGGTTCTGCGACCGTGTAGGCTGCAGATTCCTCGACTTGCGCCAAAGGGTAGTTGAGTTTCTGGTTCCGCTGAATAGCTCAGGTGTCCACTATACGCAGGAGGCGGTTACACGGGTAGCAGGGGCTGTGTGGCGTGCACTCGGAGGTTTTTTAGGTTAGAAGGTCTCGGGAAAACACAAGAAGGTTGTCACTCACATAGGGTGCAGGCCGAACACAGGAAGAACGTAGATACAGGAACCATCGGTATAACAGTTATAAATTTCCGTAGCTGTGCCGGGAAAGTACCAGAGCTCCAAGCGCTAATAGATGGCATTGATAATCTAAACGTTATAAGCGTTGAATGCTGGCTAAAGCTGGAGATAAGCTCGGCTGAAACTTTTGCGAAGAACCTAACGTTCCGAACACGGTTGGCGGTGGCGTGTTTGTTACTGTTAGATGCAGTTTATCTTGCCTCCTGAAGAGCTTCTGTAAAGTTTGGAAGGTAGGAGACGAGGTACTGGCAGAAGTAAAGCTGTGAGTACCGGGCGTGAGACGTGCTTCGGTAGCTCAGATGGTAGAGCACTAGCCCGCGAAAGGCAAAGCTCCCGAGTTCGAGTCTCCGTCGGGCACACAGTTTTAATCTGCCAGGAAGTTTTCATATCAGCGCACACTCCGCTGCAGAGTGAAAATCTCATTCTGGAAACATCCCCCAGACTGTGGCTAAGCCATGTCTCCGCAATATCCTTTCTTCCAGGAGTGCTAGTCCTGCAAAGTTCGCAGGAGAGCTTCTGTAAAGTGTGGAAGGTAGGAGACGAGGTACTGGTAGAAGTAAAGCTGTGAGTACCAGGCGTGAGTGGTGCTTCGGTAGCTCAGATGGTAGAGCACTTGCCCGCGAAAGGCAAAGGTCCCGAGTTCGAGTCTCGGTCGGGCACACAGTTTTAATCTGCCAGGAAGTTTTCATATCAGCGCACACTCCGCTGCAGAGTGAAAATCTCATTCTGGAAACATCCCCCAGGCTGTAGCTAAGCCATGTCTCCGCAATATCCTTTCTTTCAGGAGTGCTAGTCCTGCAAGGTTCGCAGGAGAGCTTCTGTAAAGTTTGGAAGGTAGGAGACGAGGTACTGGCAGAAGTAAAGCTGTGAGTACCGGGCGTGAGGCGTGCTTCGGTAGCTCAGATTGTTGAGCACTTGCCCGCGAAAGGCAAAGCTCCCGAGTTCGAGTCTCGGTCGGGCACACAGTTTTAATCTGCCAGGAAGTTTTCATATCGGCGCACACTCCGCTGCAGAGTGAAAATCTCATTCTGGAAACATCCTCCAGGGAGTGGCTAAGCCATGTCTCCGCAATATCCTTTCTTTCAGGAGTGCTAGTCCTGCAAGGTTCGCAGGAGAGCTTCTGTAAAGTTTGGAAGGTAGGAGACGAGGTACTGGCAGAAGTAAAGCTGTGAGTACCGGGCGTGAGTCGTGCTTCGGTAGCTCAGATGGTAGAGCACTTGCCCGCCAAAGGCAAAGGTCCCGAGTTCGAGTCTCAGTCGGGCACACAGTTTTAATCTGCCAGGAAGTTTTCAGCTCCATAGTTAACAATCATCTACAACCGTTCGATCGACGAAAGATCCGTACCCAAAGACTGGAAACTTACACAGGTCGAATCAATATTCATTAAAGGTAGTACGAGTAATCCACACAATTACAGGCCCACATCATTAACGTCGATATGCAGCTGGATTCTGGAACATGTATGTTGAACATTATGAATTTCCTCGAAGGAAACGGTCTACTGACACACATTAAACATGGGATTAGAAAACATCGTTCTTGTGAACCACAATCAGCTCTTTAATCACATGAAGTGTTGAGTGCTATTGACAAGGGATTTCAGACTGATTCCTTATTTACGGATTTCCGGAAGGCTTTTGACACCGTACCATAGAAGCGGCTCGTAGCTTGTAGGGAAATTGCATGCCTCTGAAATATCTTCTCAGTTATGTGACTGGGTTTGTGATATCCTGCCGGCCGTAGAGACCGAGCGGTTCTAGGCGCTACAGTCTGGAACCACGCAACCGCTACGGTCGCAAGTTCGAATCCTGCCTCGGGCATGGATATGTGTGATGTCCTTAGGTCAGTTAGGACTAAGTAGTTCTTGGTTCTATGGGACTGAGGACGTCAGAAGTTAAATCCCATAGTGCTCAGAGCCATTTGCCCTTTGTGACTTCGTGGCAGAGTGGCCACAGTTCGTAGTAACTGGCGGAAAGTCATCGAGTAAATCAGAAGTGATTTCTGGCGTTGCCAATGTTGTGTTATAGGCCCTTTGCTGTTCCTTATCTATACAAACGATTTGGGAGAGGTCTGAGCAGCTGTCGTTGGTTGTTTGCAGATGACGCTGTCGTTTATCGACTAATAGGGTCATCAGAAGATCAAAACTAATTGGAAAACGATTTGGAATAGATATCTGTATGGGGCTAAGCTTGGCAGTTTACCCTAAATAACGAAAAGCTTGAGGGCTCCACATAAGTGCTGTAAGGAATTCGTTAAACATCGTTTACCTGATAAATCAGTCAAATCTAAAAACCGTAAATTCAACTAAATACCTGGGAATTACTATTACTAACAACTTAATTTGGAAAGAACACATAGAATATGTTGTGGGAAGGCTAATCAAAGACGGCGTTTTGTTGGCTAGACTCGTAGAAAATATATCAGACCTACGAAGAAGACTGCCTAAACTACGCTAGTCCGTCCCCTTTCAGAATACTTTTGCACGGTGTGGGGTCTTATTTGCACGGTATGGGATCTGATTTGAAGACTATCCATGTAGATGTAGATGTAGATGGTAAAGGGTTCATCGAACCAACGTCACGTTGTTTCACAACCGTTCCAAACTTGAACAGCGATTGGGAAAAAAGAACACTTAAATCTTTTCGTGCGAGCTCTGATTACTTCTACTTTTTATGATGATCATTTCACTATACGTCGCCAACATAATATTTTCACAATCGGTGGAATAAGTTTGTGGTTGTAATTTCGTGAGGGGATCAGGCCGCAACATAAAAAATCTTTGCTTTATTAACTGCCACCCTGTTTCGCGACGGTACAAAACGTACTGACCTTCTTTGAGCTAAGGCTATTCTAATCGAAATAACGTTCAACGTCTGTTCGAGAATTTGTACATGTAGGATTTGTACATGTACCTCAGTTGCAGCCATATTGCCTCTTATTAAAGAAAACATCGGTTTTTTACATTTTTCCGCAAAGCATTAATTGGAAATTTAGATCTACATATTTTTAATGTGTGTTGTAATGGCCTGGAAGTGTCACTTTAAATTGCTCTTACAATGAAATGGTTGGTATGAGAAGCATACCAGTCTTGTACAGAACTGGTCAATGTCTTGCATTGTCTCATTAAACAAATGTTTTGCACAAGCTTCCTGATCAGAAGAGAGTGATGGGTGGGAGGGGCAACCTTCACTTTTCAGAATAGCTATAGCTATAGCTGAAAATTAGTCTGACAAACATACAACATATTATCCGTATTGTCGCAGCGGAATTGAATATCAGTTTATTGCTCTTATTCAGTATACGTATTCACGGATTCTGAATATTGATAATTACAAGTTTCAGAAACTGTTGTACGGTGAATGTCTTGTGATTAAGCTTCGACAAATGTGTAACCCTCCTGAAGTCAGTTTCAAAAGTAGTCTATCATTTTTGATTAAGTCACACTTTTTGGTGCAGGTAATGCTTCCCATATGTAAACGTAGTTTACCACTAATTTACATCAAATATATACACTTCTCTTGATTTTAATGAAATTATCTCATTCTCTTCCTGTTTTGTGCATATTTCAAATAAAGCACTGGCCAAGGAAGTGTACCTATATTGCCTGTCGCTGTACCACACATACAGTTCTGTATTGCAAGAGCTGAATCGTGTGTGTAAATGATATCCACAGGAGAGGTCGATTCGCTTGGGGGGGGGGGGGGGGGAGACCTAGCATTAACTACCGCATACGCGCTTCGAAACTCTCTTGAGCCGAGCTTCACACCACGCCAGAATTCCTCCTTTGTTACTCCCCATCGCATTGGGTGTGTAGCCATTGGGGAATATAGCGACCCATCCAAACCACTGCATATTTTTCTGAGTTTCTTCTGACCTTTGAAGGACACAGACCCATCCTAAATCCTTTCACAATCTGGAAAATACCTCTGCACAGTCCATCGAACCACAAACTCACTCAGTGTGTCAGCTGATAAACCCCAAACCTTGTTGGTAAATGTCTGATGCAACCGTATTTGGTCCAACTAAAGGTTCAGTGTTATCCAAACTACACAATATACATGAATTAAAAATAAGTTTATATTCATACTCAGTCATCACCACCACTTTACAACTCATTATAAGCTGATCAAAATTAACAGCAAGGGAAACAAAGCGAGGTGTTGCAGTCACCGAAAAATATGAATAAAGCGGTAGATCGACCGCTTGCTTTTAAAGACATGTTGTTACACAATTGTCCAGGCAATTTCCTGTAACTATTCTTCGTTACCATTATTTATGTAAATACGTCATCTAAAAAATAAAGCGAGATAATTCCTTTAAATTTCGTAATTAAAAAAAAATAAGAAGTCTGATAGTGAAATTTTTAATTAAAAATTAGTTAGCGTATTCCTGGAATTTACGTGTCCTTTTGTATTGAATTACACTGGACACTTGCCATCTTAACGGGCTAGTAACGAATTAGTATGGTTGGTGAGGCTCTGTGGTACAGCCAAGAGCGGTCATCCCTCATTAGTTTGTATCTCAGGCAAATTTGTCAACAATGAAATGTCGCACGACATGATGCGGGCAGTTGCGTAGCAACATTGCGATTCTGAATCGTGCTGCGTAAACATATTGTCTGTGCTTACGTGCTTTTTGTCGAGTTATTCGTTGTGCTATAGTTCTCCATCTCAGCGCCACAAGCTTCTCAACTGAATATCTGCGTCGCTTGCCGAAAACCGTCTTCAGATAGAAGATCGTAAAAAGGCAGCGTTGAGTGAGACGCTCAACGGAACCGTAAGTGACCATTCAACATATAGTTCACCCAAATTAACATCATTTGCTGTCGATGTCGTGTGCAGACTACTTCTGCTGGAATCTGTGGCCTGACGTGCCAAATCAGACGTATCTAGCTTCATTAGATGTTAAGTCATACTATCTAATTTTTATCGATAAACGGGAACTACAAAATGTTTCACTAAATTATAAGTACCAATCCCCCTGCTCTGTTCTGCGCAAAGCACATACCACTATATGTAACACATATAGGAGTTACTAATAATGCCAAGGCAAGAAACCAATGTTAATGGCGTATACATAGAATCCTGCACACTGTTCTACACTGCTAGAGAGGAAACTGATTCTTAGTCATCCTGTACGACAATTGTAGTGCTCTTCAAATAAATGTGACTTCCTCTATCACGAGCGATACTCGCTGTTCAGCTTCCTGACAGACTACATTTCTCGGTCATTAACTGTCCAGTTCTCTTATGTGGGTGCACGAAATAAGTACACTGAGCTCGCATTTACGTTGCGAGCTACTTTGTTTATTAAGTTACTACCTATTTGTGAATGTTGAGGGAGAATTTGTGTTAAATGCCTTCCTATATATTAAGGCTCAATCTTGGGTTGTTATCAGTGGACTTTGTAGTAATAGTAGGAAAAGAATGGAAAGTAAATGTGGCACCTTGCTGCTGTCAATCGCTAAACGCCTATTGTACAGTTGTGTGACCATGCTGTAGTCAATGGTGAATTAATGGACGTACAGATACTCATTAGACTTCTCTTATTAATAGTTATACAGGTAGACTGCATAGATCTGTTCCACTCAAAAATTTCTGGCACTTGTAAGGTGAAATACACTCAGTGGAGACATTTCCCACACACCCTCTCCAGATGTTGGGAAACCCGAGGCTAAGGTAATCCATTTCGTACCCCTGATGCTCTGGAATGTTTTCCTGCCATTGATAACAAGGACAATAACTTTGACACTGTCGAACACATATGGACAACATGTTACACTTGGGACAGGACCTTCCGTACGGTATTTTACAATAATATGTTCTCACTTCCTGGACTAAAGACAACACCATTTTGTACACACGAGCTCAGTGAAATAATCTCGTACAGTCAGCTCGTGTACAGGATATCCGAAGTCAATTACACATGCCGGTTTCTTGTCATTCACGAAAAATTCAAGAAATGGAGTTCTCAACGCACCCCTACTCACAAGCTCCACCTTTTCTGCCGTCAGGAGTTTCAGTGTGTTGTTCATGGCACTGTCTTGTACCACAGCACTGTCATTTTATCTACAGAAAACTTTTTCCCTAATATTTATTCATTAACTTGACAGTGTGTTGATACATGACGCACCAACTGCTAATACACGTATATTAATTGTTTTTCCTACTTCTGTGGCATGGCCTAACCAATAGGGAGTGGAGGGGGCAGGTTTCCGTCCTAAATATAAATTAACTTCTCAACGCCAATTCTCTTAAGCTAAGCAGACAGACGCAAGTGTTCGGTTAGTAGTTTGAAATAAAGCAGAGCATGTATGGGTATGGACTAGTTGTAAAATGAAGCAGAGCATGTATGGATGTGGACTATTGGTATGTATCATCAAAGTTCTACGCCTTTCACTCGGCACAGCAAAAATAACCTGTGACGGCTATCCATCCCCCCCCCCCCCCCCCCCCCCAACGCCCAATCTTCCCGACCCTTCACGTCCCATTTCTACGAATAAATCTTGCTATGTACCTATTAGGTAATATAATTAATTACTAATGAATAGGTTGTGTTTGTATCCCGCATTTACATCGGTACTCCTTTCCCCACCTGATGGTCGGTGACGACACGTAATTCTGGTACCATTAAATGATTCCCCCATCTCTGTTCCATTCAGGAATGGCGCCTGGGCAAAACAGATTTCGGTATACGACTCTATTAGCTTTGACTTCTCTAATTTCTCAGTATGATTTTTTCACGGTGTGGAAGGAAGTACATGTATTGTTCGACTCTTCGTGGAAAGTACTCTCCTGGAAACTTAGAGGTAAACCACAGTGTGATGGCCAATGGCTCTCTTGTTGCGTCGGCCACTGCAGTTAGTTGCGCGTGTCTGTAAAGCTCCAGCGTCGACTAAACGATCCAGTGACGAAGCATTCCACTCTTCGTTGAATCTTTTCTTTCTCAAAAAAATGGTTCAAATGGCTCTCAGCACTATGGGACTTAACATCTATGGTCATCAGTCCCCTAGACTAGGCTGTAAATTACAGCATCCTCTGCGAAAAACCTAAGGGAACTGCTCAGATTGTCACCCAGGTCATTTACATAGACACAACACCCAGTCATCACGAGGCAGAGAAAATCCCTGACCCTGCCGGGAATCGAACCCGGGAACCCGGGCGTGGGAAGCGAGAACGGTACCGGACGACCACGAGCTGCGGACTTTTCTTTCTCCCTCTTCTTTTAGTCCTACCTGGTAAGGGTCCCAGGGCGATGTGCAGTGTTCGAGAATCGTTCGAACAAATATTTTGCTAGGCACTTCTCTTTTAGACGTGTTACATTTCCTTAAAACTCGTGATGTGAATCTCGTTTTGCTATATGCGTTACCTACTATTTGCTTTATGGTGTCATTCCAGTTAAGGTAGCACCGGATTTTCTGTTTGCCTGTTAAGTACGGTACGAGAGTAATCCCAAAAGTAAGGTCTCCTATTTTTTTATACGCACAGAACTCTGTTTGTGTGGCAGTTGGTCATACTGTTATGGAGAGTGCTTCACGTGCTGTGTGTAAACAAGCGCACGCCGCGCTGAGGCGCTCAGTGTTGGCTTGTCAGCCGTTGAGAATGGAGCTCTACATCTACATCTACATCATTACTCTGCAATTCACATTTAAGTGCTTGGCAGGGGGTTCATCGAACCACAATCATACTATCTCCCTACCATTCCACTCCCGAACAGCTCGCGGGAAAAACGAACGCCTAAATCTGTCTGTTCGAGCTCTGATCTCTGTTATTTTATTTTGATGATCATTCCTACCTATGTAGGTTGCGGTCAACAAAATATTTTCGCATTCGGAAGAGAAAGATGGTGACTAAAATTTCGTATATAGATCTCGCCGCGACGAAAAACGTCTTTGCTTTAATGACTTCCATTGCAACTCGCGTATCATATCTGCCACACTCTTTCCCCTATTACGTGATAATACAAAACGAGCTGCCCTTTTTTGTACCCTTTCGATGTCCTCCGTCAATCCCACCTGGTAAGGATCCCACACCGCGCAGCAATATTCTAACAGAGGACGAACGAGTGTAGTGTAAGCTGTCTCTTTAGTGGATTTGTTGCATCTTCTAAGTGTCCTGCCAATGAAACGCAACCTTTGGCTCGCCTTCCCCACAATACTATCTATGTGGTCTATCCAACTGAAGTTGTTCGTAATTTTAACACCCAGGTACTTAGTTGAATTGACAGCCCTGAGAATTGTACTATTTATCGAGTACTCGAATTCCAACGGATTTCTTTTGGAACCCATGTGGATCACCTCACACTTTTCGTTATTTAGCGTCAACTGCCACCTTCCACACTATACAGAAATCTTTTCAAAATCGCTTTGCAACTGATACTGGTCTTCGGATGACCTTACTAGGCTGTAAATTACAGCATCCTCTGCGAAAAACCTAAGGGAACTGCTCAGATTGTCACCCAGGTCATTTACATAGATCAGGAACAGCAGAGGTTCCAGGACGCTTCCCTGGGGAACACCTGATATCACTTCAGTTTTCCTCGATGATATCCCGTCTATTACTACGAACTGCGACCTTCCTGACAGGAAATCATGAATCCATTCGCACAACTGAGACGATACCCCATAGGCCCGCAGCTTGATTAGAAGTCGCTTGTGAGGAACGGTGTAAAAGCTTTCCGGAAATCTAGAAATACGGAATCTACTTGAGATCCCCTGTCGACAGCGGCCATTACTTCGTGCGAAGAAAGAGCTAGCTGCCTTGCAAAAGAACGATGTTTTCTGAAACCATGCTGAATCCGTATCAATAGATCGTTCCCTTCGAGGTGATTCATAAAGTTTGAATACAGTATATCCTCCAAAACCCTAATGCAAACCTACGTCAATGATATGGGCCTGTAGTTCGATGGATTACTCCTACTGCCCTTCTTAAACACTGGTGCGACCTGCGCAATTTTCCAGTCTGCAGGTACAGACCTATCGGTGAGCGAGCGGTTATATATGATTGCTAAGCTCCCGTTGGATGTTACCACCAAGTCCGAATTGCGATCAGTTATTCGGTTTTTAAACGCAAATGGCACTGAGACGATTGAAATCCATCGCCAATTGACGGAAGTGTGTTGAGAGTCGTGCATGATGTGAAAAATATTCGTAAGTGGTGTAGAGAGTTTGCAGATGGTCGGACCGAAATTCACGACGAACAAAAGAGTTGGAGACCAATACTTTCTGTGGAGACAGTGCTGGAGGTTAAGCAAAGCATGCACGAAGATCGGCGGATCATCCTGGATGATCTCTGCACGTTTGTTTCTGATGTTTCCCGAAGCACCGGTTACAGAATTTTAACGAAGACACTGAACTACCAGAAGGTGCCACGCATGCTGACTGAGGACCACATGCGGCAACGAGTTGATGCTACACGCGCATTTCTTCACCGCTTGGAGCCGAACAGGACAACTTTCTGGACTCAATTATCGCGGGCTACGAAACATGGGCATACCACTTCGCACTTGACACCAAGCAGCAATCACGCCAGTGGCGGCATCCTTCTTCGCCAAGGCCGCGGAAACTCAAACAGTCTACCGGTAAAGTCATGACAACCGTTTTTGGGATCGGAAAGGGGACTTGTTGGTAGCCTTTATTCCCAGTGGGACCACAGTTAATGCTGACAGGTTCTGCGAGGCTCTGAAAAAACTCAAACGGGCAATTCAGAATAGTAGAAGAAGAATTTTGAGGGGTGGCGTACACAGTCTCCATGACAACCCTCGCCCACACATCGCTCCGCAAACCGTTGCTCTCCTGCAACAGTTTCAGTGGTACATAATCACCCACTCACCCTATAGTCCTGACTTGGCGCCCAGTGACAATCACCTGCTTCCTAGGTTAAAAGAACATTAGGCCGGAAAGTGATTCAGCTCCGACGACGAGGTGAAAGAAGAAGTTCATAACTTTCTGAACAGTGTGGCGGCGAGCTGGTATGATATGGGCATACAAAAATTGCCACAGCATCTACAAAATTGCATCGACAGGAATGGTGATTATGTAGAAAAATACCTAAATGTTCAAGCAGTAAACTGATTTAATCCATTGTAGAAATAAACAGGTCTATGTACTTATAACACATAGGAGACAATACTTTTGGGATTACCCTCGTAGACCAATCGGGTCTCTTTGAAAACACCGAGAAATGAATCTAACGTCCTGGTAAACTGTCAGACCCTACACCAATATAAATACTCTGCAGGTCCTTTTGCAAAACGGTATAGTCTTATTATAGACACCTCCGTCATCTGCGACCATTTGTTACATAATTACATTAAACGAGGTATTGAAAATTTTGATCATACACCTACGTCTCTCACGACAGAACCTGTTTGCTGCTGGTGAATCTTCCGGCATCAGTGGCTATTGTCCGTGATAACTTCCTGCTCCTATCATTTCAACCAGAGCTACACTCCTGGAAATTGAAATAAGAACACCGTGAATTCATTGTCCCAGGAAGGGGAAACTTTATTGACACATTCCTGGGGTCAGATACATCACATGATCACACTGACAGAACCACAGGCACATAGACACAGGCAACCGAGCATGCACAATGTCGGCACTAGTACAGTGTATATCCCCCTTTCGCAGCAATGCAGGCTGCTATTCTCCCATGGAGACGATCGTAGAGATGCTGGATGTAGTCCTGTGGAACGGCTTGCCATGTCATTTCCACCTGGCGCCTCAGTTGGACCAGCGTTCGTGCTGGACGTGCAGACCGCGTGAGACGACGCTTCATCCAGTCCCAAACATGCTCAATGGGGGACAGATCCGGAGATCTTGCTGGCCAGGGTAGTTGACTTACACCTTCTAGAACACGTTGGGTGGCACGGGATACATGCGGACGTGCATTGTCCTGTTGGAACAGCAAGTTCGCTTGCCGGTCTAGGAATGGTAGAAGGATGGGTTCGATGACGGTTTGGATGTACCGTGCACTATTCAGTGTCCCCTCGACGATCACCAGTGGTGTACGGCCAGTGTAGGAGATCGCTCCCCACAGCATGATGCCGGGTGTTGGCCCTGTGTGCCTCGGTCGTGTGCAGTCCTGATTGTGGCGCTAACCGGCACGGCGCCAAACACGCATACGACCATCATTGGCACCAAGGCAGAAGCGACTCTCATCGCTGAAGACGACACGTCTCCATTCGTCCCTCCATTCACGCCTGTCGCGACACCACTGGAGGCGGGCTGCACGATGTTGGGGCGTGAGCGGAAGACGGCCTAACGGTGTGCGGGACCGTAGCCCAGCTTCATGGAGACGGTTGCGAATGGTCCTCGCCGATACCCCAGGAGCAACAGTGTCCCTAATTTGCTGGGAAGTGGCGGTGCGGTCCCCTAAGGCACTGCGTAGGATCCTACGGTCTTGGCGTGCATCCGTGCGTCGCTGCGGTCCGGTCCCAGGTCGACGGGCACGTGCACCTTCCGCCGACCACTGGCGACAACATCGATGTACTGTGGAGACCTCACGCCCCACGTGTTGAGCAATTCGGCGGTACGTCCACTCGGCCTCCCGCATGCCCACTATACGCCCTCGCTCAAAGTCCGTCAACTGCACATACGGTTCACGTCCACGCTGTCGCGGCATGCTACCAGTGTTAAAGACTGCGATGGAGCTCCGTATGCCACGGCAAACTGGCTGACACTGACGGCGGCGGTGCACAAATGCTGCGCAGCTAGCGCCATTCGACAGCCAACACCTCGGTTCCTGGTGTGTCCGCTGTGCCGTGCGTGTGATCATTGCTTGTACAGCCCTCTCGCAGTGTCCGGAGCAAGTATGGTGGGTCTGACACACCGGTGTCAATGTGTTCTTTTTTCCATTTCCAGGAGTGTATGTTGGAAATCTTCAGCATTGCTCCTGATTCTGCTCAGTCTCAGTGGCACAAAACATTAGTCGTTAGGACGTAGCGGCACTTGGAACAGCTCTCAAGATTTCCAGTGCTTACCCAGAAAAGCCGCCACTTTTTACCCCGGTTTTATTAGTTAACTCTCTCTCTCTCTCTCTCTCTCTCTCTCTCTCTCTCTCTCTGTGTGCGTGTGTGTGTGTGTGTGTGTGTGTGTGTGTGTGTGTGTGTGTGAGTGTGTGTGTGTGTGTGTGTGTGTGTGTGTGTGCGTGTGTCTCTATGTGTGTGTCTATGTGCGTCTGTGTGTGTGTGTCCCTCCCGTACATTCACATACATATTCTCGGTCTTGCACACTTTTCTCATGTCGATATTAGGCGTACATCTGCCTTCGAATATGTAAGTAGTCAACAGCCTTAACGTGCTTCTCAGCTTATGAGTCTTATGTTTCATTTTAAATACATATAGTTCTTGCAGCTCTATAACATAGCACTGACACTGAAAAAGTGGACAAGTATCTGTTCTATACTAATGCGTGTAGCTGTGTATACGGGTCTAAATGGCCTGCCCTCGTTCTGATAAATGTACATTTACGGTGTACCTAGCTCTTACGTGCTATTGTGAAGTTGGTGATTGAGTGGTAAACGATGGGAAGTGAAGACTAGCAATCGCGAGTCGTACATCGGAAGCCGATTAGTTACGATCGACCGAAACAAACTGTCATCTTCAAAACATTACGTAATAGCTGTATTTCCAACAGCTACACAATGACCTGTCTCTGTTATAGAAATTCTGTCGACATTAGAGAAAATAAAGTCTTCCTGAAATTTTTCATTTTTCCAGGAAACTATGGAAATTATTTGTGAGGAATTTGTTTCAGAATGTTTATTAAGAAGTAGACTTATGACTTCGATGTGACTTTCTTAACATTTTGTTACAATAAAAAAGAAATTTTGTAGAAGTGGAAGGGAATGAAGCAAGGTGAATATTATTTATCTGCTGTGTGGCAGTGGAAAGAAGTTCCTCTAAACACTCTGAATGTTGATGGTTACATTTTTTCGATACTGTTGTGTAGCGGATGTCTCACGATTAAGTTTCCTGAAATTCTTAGCTCTGTCTATTCACTATGCCTCACTTTTGGGTACAGGAACAGTAGTAAAGTAGTCCTTTAATTTGGATCGAATGTCTTACCGTAGATATTAGTTCCTCACGCATTCTGTTTTCCTCATATTTCACATACGGCACTGACCTAGAAACTGCGTGCAGTCCCACGTCTACAACGCTTCCATACCATCACGTAACGTTTCGCTTAGTAAGTGTTTGAATGGTTCTCACAAGGGTGTTATTTCGCTTGGTGGATCTCGATATACTACTGCATACACATTTAGACGCACTATAGAAACGGAGCATCGCCATCTGCATGAATTCCTCCGCAGTTAAGTCAGTCCTCATCGTAATGTATGTGTCATCTTCAACTACGGTCTCCATGAAAACATCGCAACTATATCTTACTCTTACAACACGCTCACTGTATTGTGACTAAACCTTATCGAAGATCTGCACACCACAATTACCCCTGACCAACTCAGTGCGTCGGCTAATAAATCTCAGAACGTCTTAGCTAATGTCTGATACAAAGTTTTACGTCCAGCTAGAAGTTCATTGTTATTCAAAATTCACAAGATGTGTATGTTTCAGATCTATATGTATCCATAAGTGATCATCATTTATAATAGGTAATCAGTAAATCTCATAGTGAAATTTTATATTGAATACTAACTTCCTTGTGTATGGAACTTCTGCTTTTGCATCGCAGTTGTATGGTAAATTCTGAAGATGACAGGCCAACCACGTATTGGGAAGCTCCGTTAGAATAGTCGGAAGAGGCCGTAGGTCATTAATTTAGGTACCAGGCGTATTTTTCAAGAATGTGATATCGCAAGACATGGTAAGGACAGTTGCGTAGAAGTATTGCGATTTTTAGTCGTGCTGCGTAAAGATATTGTCTGTGCTTGCGTGATTTTCGTTGAGTTATTCTTTGTGCTAAGTGCTTCTTCTTGACGAGACAGGCTTGTCAGCTAGATATCTGAATTACTTGTCGGGACCCGTCCTTAAATATAAGAACAGAAAAAACCGGCGGGACCGTAAGTGCTCGCTAAATATATTCTCTCGGCCTTCCCCTAGCCACACTAATATCCTGTAAACTGCTACTGTAGTGCATTGTGGCCTAACTTTTCAAATCGGTAGGATCCAGCCAATTTTAATTGTTAAATTGTAACATATATATTTTACCAACAATAGATCCTTTCCTGATATCCGAGTTGATGATCACTGTGAGAGAGTTGTCTCACAAAATTGTCGTACACCGTTTCGGTAAATGATGTACCCAACTGGATTTTCTGCATTACAAAAAATTTGCAAGATTTTTTTTTTTACTTATTTTATCAAATGGATTTAATGACCATGAGCAGGCGTTGTTCTGATTTATATTAGCGTAAAGTACCACGTTGCATACTGCATAAGTGTGGATTACAAACATATTTTATTTTATTGTATACGACTTACCAGCTGTCGATATACGTACACATTTTGATTTTGCTGGTTCTGGAACATGGACATACCCAGCTGCAGAAAAGGAGGCCAATTTTCCTCCCAAGAGAGAAATTAGCATCCTGTATCAACAAACGGTCAAACATAATTGTTTCGGTATCAGTTTGAAGAAAAGTGGAACTTTTATTGGGAGCTGACTAGTAACGTTTCTCGTAAAATCACTAAGGCATTCCACACTTCACGGCAAAGCTAGTACGAGTTGCCGGCACCTACAACCCCCTTGTCCCCATTCCTACAATTCATTTTAGGTATTTACTTCTTCTGCGATGTTAATGCTATCAATTGACACGTTGTGCATGTGTTGTGTAATTAGAATAAACGGAGCATTCAAAATGTTTATCATCCAATGCAGGCTTCCACGACCGTTCGGCTTAGCTACCTCTGAATCTTCCATTTTGCATGACTGCAGTCCAAAAAACATTTTTGTTCTTCACGCTTCGGACAGAGCTGGCGTGGACATCTTCAGGAGGTGCTCCTGGTTCTGGTGAGTCGTGCAGAAGCAAGCGGTCAGTCGACAAGTCAGAGTGGATGTAGCATTACCTCAGTATTTGTCCAACACAACTCTGGACGGATAGTCAGAAAAAAAAGTTTCATGGGCCACGATCACGCAATCCGGTAGATTCACCAGTAGCCATTTAATATTTTATTTAACAACGAAATCTCGCTTCATAATTGGACGATCCCACCATATAATATATTCTAGAAGAACGCAATTGGTAGGGGAGGGAAAAGAATTTAACTTAAGAGACGCAATAACGTTCGTAGATTATGAAAAAGCTTTTGTGAAAGTCAGTAGACACGAGCTGTGGCATGTTATGGAAAAAGGTTCTTTCCAATGTATCTAATTAAGTCTTTTAAAGCTCTTTACATAGAGACTGAAATTATAATCGGATATATAGGTAACTTGTACAAAAAACCTACAACGCAAGTAGTTACAGATGCATGTAGCCTATCGCTGGATCTTTTCAGCTTCTACAGGGATGACCTATTCAGGGCGTGGAAACAAAGTATCACCTGCGCCAAAAGACCAACAGAGAGAAATGTGTTAGTACTCTACTATAAGCAAGTCATCATATGATGAAATTTCGACATTGATATTAGTAATAAGGTCTTAACAGTTAACGCTATCTGTGTAACAATTTGAAATGCTCAACAAATGCAAGCCATGAGAGAGATATCGATGAAGCTTCGACGACAAGGTAGAAACCATTGCGCTCTAGGCATCTTAAACCTAATTTCCCACGCAGAGGATATGCACTGGGTATAATCTGGTTAATGAGATTTCTCCATAGTGCACCAGAAGACATCATTCCAGAAATATAGCCATTAAGAATGAGTTACTAACTGTTTTAATCCATAAGAAAATAGACCAACAAAGAAAAATATGGCTGGAGCATGTTTCAGTACCGTTTATATCAATCCGCAATAGCAGTTTGACCGCAATCTAATTTCCAGTGAAGTCGAAACCGTGTAAAAAGCATTGACTTTATACTCTCAGCTGTGGCTTTCGGAAGAACCCTGCTGTGAGCTGAGCCATCCAAGCACATATTTCGTTGCAGAATGCGGACTTCATACTCGATGTTACATTTGTTGCTAGGAACACTATCGCAGCGCGGTATTTATTCAGCTTACAACAGCCTTCCCGCCCACAGGCACGCATTTGGGTTCGAATTTCTCTACAGTACTAATTTGTCACATTTTTGGCAGTTTCAGATTACAGTTCTTGATTTGAAATGTATGTAATAGCTTATTGATCGATTGAGTGCGTGCTTATGCTGTATACGTCGTTTTATAGGATTTTTCTCTAACATCATATCGCCAGAAATACCATCACTTTCTTCTAATTTTCTGTTAGGTCGTTTTGTTATCTGTCTGTTAGATACACATATTGCAGTTAATTGTAACTAACTTTAAGATGAGGTAGAGACTTGAAACTTTCAACACACTCCAGGACTTCATGAGATGCAATATTAACTTCTTACCTTGTCTAGTGTGTGGCCAAAGGTACTTTGTCAATGAGTCCTAATGCCGATGAGTTGGACATTAGAAATGATACAATGAAATTCAAAAGTGGAGGAGAGAGAAATTTTAACTCGATTTTTTGACTGATTCATGGAGGTGGGTACTTTGGATACAATTGTCAGCCCCCTCTTTCCCTGTTCGTCTTTGTAGGTAAGTCTCCATGTGAGCCTGGATATCTGCAATTCTTTAATTTCACGGGCTTATCGCGAGATATGCCTAAGAGGAACTAATAAACTGGTAAACTCTGGTGACGAGAAACTAAAATGAACCTGAGATATACCACAATGCATTTGGTTGATTCGGTGAAAAAGACCAATCAGTGAGGTCATGGGTCCTATACGGTTAGGGAGGGATGGGGAAGGAAATCGGCCGTGGCCTTTCACAGGTACACCACATGTGACTGTTGCGTTCTCATGAAGGTATTTGAAATAGGTTGATAAAGTTTGACACACATAAGATAGGAAGCAGGAAATAATTATTTCCAAAAAAACCAAGTTTTAATATACTGTGTTTCTAAATCGGAGTAAGAAGTATAAATTAATTTTTCATATCCTCGTGCAGGTTCGTATTTTCTTACAGATAGTCCTGAAAAACTATGAACGTACTTGTAAGATCTAAAACGAGAAACGAGGAACTCATGCAAGAAGTAATTAAGTCTTGAACTCTTTAATGTACTGAGCACTGTCCACGTTTTTAGTTTTAAATCTTACAAGTATTTTTAATAGCTATAAAAAATTCTCAATCAAATGTTTTGCTGTATTATATGTAGGGGCTTAAGCTTCTGTAGGGAACTAGGGACACTTACAGTTTTTTTCTGATTTAAGATGCGTGGCATATTAAAAATTGATTTGTAGTTAAATATCTATTCTCACTGGACTATCGTTAGTGACTAGGACTTCCGTCATCAGAGCTTTACTCATCTACATCTGCAGCTGCATCTACACCAATATTGTTTGGTGGAGTGGAGGGCGGGATTCATGACTCTCTGTGAACGACCCCGAACCCTTGAATACCCACCTGATAACTGATCCTTCTGTGGGGCCTTTACTCTCATCCGCGAAGGAATGTAATGTCAATGAAATTCAAGTTTGACCTCTCCTGAAGAAAGAGCTGCGAGAATCTTTCTGATGGTCGATGTAGATTCTTCTAAGGAAACGTTTCGATCCGTTTATTCCTGGCCTTTGCTCTAAATAACTGGCATTTCTATACCCTATTTTCTTTATATGTTAGTGCCTATTCACCAGCGCCCTAGCACATCGTATCTATGAGAGAAAGGAACGATCTTTCCCTCATGAGCGAATTCTTACAACACGGAGAGACTTGGCAAGAACGGATGTTGAAATTTTGGACATTTTCTATCAACTAAGTAGCACAATGCATCGAGCTGATTGGGACAAGATCGACAGCATCACTCACACGAGCAAGCAGAACGAATTAGAGCGCTGCACTGAACGAGACAGATGATGAAGTTTGAACGATGCCGGAAGCAGACAGACAAGGCGATTCCCGACGTGTCACGCACAGTGGTCAAACTCACTGAACGGCAATTGACCGAAGAAGAAGTGTCTGCTCTTCAAAAACGAGGGAGTTCGAAATGTGTACATAAATGATTTAAAATTACCACAAGCGACAACAAGCATTCGTAATATCTGTTTCTTAATAACATATTCATTTAATTTTATATACGGTTATGACAACTTGCCACTAAATACAATCGATTTATTGTAAGCGGTTCGAAAATAAACACACTAATATCCATGATTAATATATGACGTCGATGGGCAAAGCCGATGAGTTAAATCCTATTCTTCAGTTGGCCCATCCTAGCAGCGCGTCTCAGAATTCGCATGATTTCTAGTGACATTTTGCACAGAAATAATACTCCTACCATATACCGTAACCCAGTAATGGCTTGTAGGCAATTTCATTTATAGATGCACTTCAAAGAAACGAAAGTCATGCTTACGCCTTCCCTAATACTGATATATAGATACGGTCACATTGCATCTTGATTTTTGTACTAATCTAAATATTTATACTACTATGTGGCCACACGCGCTCGGTATGTTCAGAACTATTCTTGTGTTCACAGAGAATGTGATTATTTATCTTTGTTATAGGCACTATCACGTTTATCCGTAATTAAACATAACGATTATCTATTTTACCATAAAATTTCGGTACCTGTTTAGAATTGTTGAACGACGGTATTTTTCTGCAAGAAAGAAAATCTTCGGCTAACATTCTTGTGCTGCCTCTGATCCAATCATACTAGTATACCGAGACCGTTAGAGGTCTGACTACGCTTTCTTGGCGATCACTCGATGCGGCTTTCGTCTCGGTGGAACTTTCGCCAGCCAGTAGAACACGCAACGCTCTGTTAGTCCCAGCAAACACAAGTTATGGCCCTAGTGCAAGACTTTTCGTTATCTTTCACTTTACAATGTCATCTAAGTGTTTCCTCATCCAATACAGATAGCTACAGATGTTTTTCGTAGAAAATGAATACGCATCATTCACTCTCTTTTCTGATATTCATATTTTCCCGACATTGTTTCAATTGTTGGCATTATCGTGATTTACGTGGATATCAACACCGAATATCTGCTTGCATTTGCATGTATATTTTGCAGGCATATTCTTATGAATCCCAGAGTTACAGCCGTTTGAGAGCTTTTTTATAGCCTTAGCCGCACCACATGTATCAGTCAGTGGAAGCAGGGATGAGTGTCTAGAGTAAAAACTAGACACTCTTAGAATCAGTTTCAAGAGAAGCATGTTGAGTTCCATCAATCTGACGATGTGAGCAACGCATGGTCTCTGTCTCACTTCAATTGAAGGTTGTTTCACCAAGCCACAGTGTAAATTCAGAAATCGAAAGACACGTGCTACTACACTTGAATTCATCTCATGCCTTCTAGAACCGAAATATTCTATGAGTCATTAGTATTGTTCCACTGTCTCCTTCTACGTTCACAAATGATGTGATCAGAGCTATTTGGTAGCTTCAGGAAGTAATGAAGTTTAAGCGAGCTCGGCTATTGGACCTATAGTATGCTGACTGTTTCAGAAAGTCACCAACTAATTAGCAGAAGCACAAGACAACAGAAAGCCAACTGTGGACACCAACTATTCTGCGGTAGAGCTGGACAACGATGTGACAGCAAAACACCACTTGCTTTTGAGATGAATGACTACATTTTTCTCCTAATGAAGCTGATCTAAAGCCCCTAAATAAATAAATAATTGTGACTTAATGATGATTTGAACCCATCTACAGCCGTATGAAGCAGATGTGACTCAAACTCACCTCTACCTCAATCAACAACTCTTTCTCATCCTTAGTACAAGGTAAGCACCGCGGCGGGGGTTGTCATTCGATATAAAGAGTGGGACTGGTTGTTGCACGCTTGGTACTTTTGCTCCCTTTCTTTGGGCGCCGTTTCCGAGAAAAAGGCTGGTAGCCTATTTTCATGCAGATGCGGCATTAAACTGGAAGGTGAATGATGTGTGGGAATATTGAAGAAGGGCACATAGAAGTAACCAACATGAAAAGTACCACATGTGTAACCTCTGTTTTACATCACATGTAATGTTGAAAAAATGTTACTATATGAACAGTGAAACCCATCACTCTTACGTGATGTATCTAACACCAATCAAAAAGATGTCTGTGTTTCTCTTCTACTAACCATAATGAGTCCACTCAATGTCACTGAAACTGAATTAGTCTGATTGTATCATTTTATTACCTAAAAACATTACTCCAGTAAGACTTTATAAGTTTTTTGTGAACTAATACTTACATTACGGAAAAAAATCATTCATTATCAGAGATGGAGACGTTTCCATTAGTTTCATCTGCATGTTGTCAACATGTTCAAATTCCAAACTTCAATACTGCCCAGCCGCCAACAGTGGACACGCTGTCATTCTAATATATTAACGTTTTAACTCTGGTCGATATTTGAAATGATTATTTATTTTCCTTCGCAGATGTTCCGCAGGCTTTTGGGCGCGTTCTGCCTCCGCTTTAGGACGGAGTCAGATGATGAGTCTTTCGAAGACTTGATAGATGAAGATTTAATTGGAAAGCCAGAGGTGAGAATCATCGAGATTTATTGAAGAAAGAGTAATAATTATGAGTATGTATTTTGTACTTAGTAGGACAATACACCCATTACTTAACAAATTGCTATAACCACTACTGAAAGTGGCAAGTCCACCTTGGTTAATCGAAGAATGTCAATTTTTGAATAACAGTTGACTTCATACGTTCGTATAAACGAGTTTCTAGCATCAATCAATGGAAGTATCAATGGACTGCCTAGACATTCCTCTAATGAGTACGTAGTACTCAGCAGTTCGACAAAATCTGCTGTTCATATCCGCACATAAATGCAAATACACTCGGACACAATAGATATTTTGCACGATATAACTTACTGAAGTCACATTTATTCACCCGCACATTTTCATCAATATAGTGATAGGAATGAGAAGTATAATGCTGTTAGTAACATGTAAAACTTGAAGAGTTGGCAACAAATCGTTTTAACTTGGTGAACTAATTGACAGAGAAATTCGCTTGATTCACTATTCTACTTACAACATATTTTCGATCTCGACACAAGGTAAAATAGTATCGATGTTCTCACCTCATTACCATCCGACAACCAGTCCAACGATGAGCAGCTAAATTGAAGGTTTTTTGATACATTAACTGAAATTTGCTAAGCTGCCAAATTTGATAACGTTAATATTGCAATAGTTTTTATTTTATACGTGAATAAACACACAAGAAATATTATAATTAAATAAAGAGTAGAAAAAAATGCAAGTAAACACAAAAGGATGAATTGTGACGGTGGAAACAAATCTCCCACACAGGATGAGCACCGCGCGTTGGCGGCTGCGCTCAGACGTGGACGAGTTGGTGCTGCTGGCAGCGCAGGCGGAGAAGACCCGGCCACCGCCTGCTGCTGTTGACGTAGACTGCGGCAAAGTCATCGGGAAGGTAAGCTAGCATTGCGGCTGTCACTGAGGGTGGATATGATACACTACCGGCAGGATAGGGGACGACGAAATTTCAGACCAAGCTCAGATATTACACACTGGCGAATCATGAAGCACCCCCACCCAACTTTCCCCGTCACCACCACCACCGTCCCGCCCCATTTAAAGCTCATACACTGCTGAGCACTGACGTTGCCCATCTTCAAAATCGTGGCGTTCTTGTAAATTATCTAAATCCGAAGAAGCATTACTTAGGACATTGACGGGACCGTTGAGTTCGCGAATCTTACATTTCTTATCGTTGTGATATATCTGTAGATCGGTATCTAGTGCACAAGTTAGCATATTAATTGGGACGAGCTTAGTTCATACTTCCTGTATTTTCAGCGCAAACTCCAAGACCAACAATTTCGTGACACTTCTTGTCCACCCATCAAATGCTATCTATTTTTAATGAAATGTACTGATCACATAGCTCCACTAATAACGAGCGCAAAACGTTTGAGTCAGATTTTAGTAACTAGCTGAAATACATATCCAAATCTCCCAGGGGATAATAATGTAGGACGTGTGATTTTCTTATGTTATTTGATGCCGAAACTTTTCATATTTTGCTCAAGATTCGTTGCATACTACTAGTAGATTCAAATGGTATCCTCAAACTACAGGCAGAATTCATCCAACATTTGCATTTTCAGACCACTACAAAGTTGCACAAGGCTATTTACGGCTGAGGTATCATAAGTAATGAGGTAGTCATTGCTCATGAGTATGTTTTGAATCGTCTTTCTTTTATCCTATCACACAAAAAACAGAACAGTCCATGCTTCGGAAGAAAATCATCTTAGAAAATATTTGTACTCTTGCTATGTGATGTAGGTTCTAAGTATATTAATGCAAAGAATTGTTTTCTGTGCAGGTGAATGATGCTTGGATAATTGTGACGACCGCCGAGATCCATGAGCCGCCAGTGATGGAGTGTGACGAGGACATCCCGCCGATCCCTCGCCGCCGCAGAGGGTGTCGGAGGTGCTGGGCGGAGAAAGTGGGGGCGAAGACCGTTGTGAGCCCACTTGGTGGCCGGGCTCACCGCTTCACTACCCACTAAACGTATTCCAATGGCGGCAGATTACGAGGAACTCCAGCTGATCCCTCGTCACTATATAATTGTTGGAAGTGCTGGATGGACAAATTGTGGGCAAAGACTGTTGTACTCTTACATGTTGAATGGGGGACATTGGGCCATCAAACAATAACCATGTTCATCAGTCAAGAAAGAGGGTGGATGACGGGATACTTTCATCGATGCCACGCCGCCAGAGAGGGTGTCACAGGTGTTGGGTGAAGAAAATTGTGTGTTTGCATGCAGTTTGGAGAGACTCGCTCCACAACCAATAAACATATTTATGAGGGAAGAAAGTGGCAGATGACGTGGAAGTCCCGCCGATACCAAGTCACAGAGAGGGTATTGGAGGTGCTGGGAGGAGAAGATTGAGGCGAAAACTGTTGTACAGTGGCGTGGTGCCTGAGGACACTGGATCACCCGCCAGTAAACATATTCATGAGACATTAATCCCATCAGATAACGAGTGAGTCCCGCCGATGCCACATCGCCTAAGTTGGCATCGGAGGTCCTGCGTGTAGAAAGTCAAATTGAAAAGGTTGTGCTATTATGGTTGGAGATGCAAGTTCACTAACTAATAAACATATTCATGAGACATGATGCCAATCACATGACGAGTGAGTCCCGCCGATGCCAAATCGCCAAAAATAGCATCGGAGGTCCTGGGTGAAGACAGACTGAAAACTGCTCTGCTATTGCATTATGGGTGGAGACACAAGCTCACCAGCCAATAAACATACTCATGAGACATGAAGACCATCAGATAACGAGTGAGTCCCACCGATGCCACATCACCAAAGTTGGCATCGGAGATCCTGGGTGAAGGATGTCGGAGTGAAAACTGATGCATAAGTGCGTTGTGGGTGGGGACACTGGCTCACCAAGCAGTAAACATATTCATGAGGCAAGAAGGTCAGCAGAAGATCAAGAGTTGAATTGATGCCACATCGCCAGAGAGTGCATCGGAGATCCTGTGTGAGAAAATCCGAGTGCAGGCTGTTGTGCGGTTGAATGATGGGTGGTTACACTCGCTCACCAAGAGGTAAGAAGGACACCAGATGACGACGTGGTCCTGCTGATGCGACATCGCCAGAAAGATGTGCCTCGATGTGAATTAAAAATATCTAAATTGTATAAATATTTGGACTGTATAATTCATTAAATTTATGAATGAAACATCTCTGAACTACTGACTTTATATGTTCCTGTGTTAACTAGGCTTAACTCTCATCCTGCTCTCCTTTAACAGATACTGAAATACCAATTACTGCGTTCACCAGGGTTGCATGAATCTCCCTTTATAAATGTGTCTGCACAGAGAGAAGTATCTCGCAATATTACCATTTTAGATGTGGATCTCACACGACAATATTATTCGTGAACTGCCGCAAATATCAGTACGTAGGCTGCCCTTATAACAGCGAATCACACGTAATGTCGAGGTCATTCGTTGCACAACTACTGGGCAAAGCACACAAAGATATTTTATCATAGTGTTAACAACTTCCCACAGGTGTTCTGTTCAACAATGTATTTACATAAATTTCTCTGATTCTGAATGAGCAGAAAATTAAGTAGCTGTGTAACAGTAAGAAAACTCAATGGTGAAAAGATGTTATTCGCTCAGATACCTACACCATAAGAGAAGCGAAGACAGGGGACAACCCTCTGAACATTAAGTAAAATATGCGAGGGACGCAAGACGAAAAGCTCCACACCTCTTCACGGAACGTCAATGATATGTCTCTCTACGTAACCAAAATTTACATTCTAAAATAATAAATCGTGATACTGTTCTGATTTCACAATACTCATTAGGACTTCATGTGTCAGTTGCTACCGATGTGGAGTATCTGCTTTAACACAACAACAACATATAATTCCCAATACACTGTTAATCGCCAATGAGTAAACATTTATAAGTTTAGTTTTTTTATTTTAAGACTATAGTATGAAACTGCAAAAGTTGCTTAAGGCTAATTACACTTGCGCTGAATTAATACTGTCTATTTATATTCTTTTGTGCTAGAGGCAGAGTCGAAGAAGCTACACAGAGTAACTAGCAATGTCCCAAGTTATGTATTCTGTGGTGGACCTCTCTGAACATCTAGATGATAAAACAGTCAAGCAGTTCGTTACTTAACACTACAAGTGTTGACATAGCCGAGAAAGCTCCAACATGCAAAACAAGATCACTGTACTAAGTGGTCAAATTCACTTAGCGTGTCTAACTGAATTACAAAATACGCAAAAATTATAAGAACAGGCGGAAAAGATATAAATATTTAAATAGTATGATAAAAGTTTGGCCGAACAGATAAAAATATTTACTTAATATGACAAATGATTTGAATAATGTGAAACAATCATAAATATGTAGGTATTATAAAGGCACATTTGCATGCCGAGCGTGAGTTTCCTCGGAAACGCGAGATATTAATTAAATAAATAATCAGTGACAAATAAATAAAGCCTATGGCACACAACTGCAGCGCTATGTCGCTGATAAAACAAAAGTACATTTTCGTTAGTCGTATGTTTGATTAAAAAAAAAAAGGAGAGCCCTGGTTGAAGTGGTGCGAGAAGCACGTATTTTAGTTTATTGTCTGGCACACCGCCATATTTCATGATATAGAAAATTACTGCGTGTTGCAACCATACTAGGCACTCGATTCTGTAAAGAATTTATATTTATAAAAGTAAGTAGGATTATGAACTGTAGGCTTATTCATTGAATATATCTGATTTAACTAACTGTGTAATTTTTATGTTTAGTAGACAGTCACCTCTGTACGACGTATTGACATGGCTGGCAAATTATTCTAATATTGAGATTTAGATTATGAGTCCGCACCTACCGCAGCAGTCTTTGGAAACGATTTAATTACGAAGTCCGATTATTTCAGTTTTATTTCACGGTCAACTACAAGTAACATTGCCTTTACGAAAAAGCCATTGTCAAGCGTCTGATACCGAATAATCAAAACCTGACGACTCATAGGAGAGCCAATCAGACAGATAAAAATAATTAATATTTTATTTTATTTTATTTTATTTTATTTATTTTATATTGGCGACTGCGTGTCGGACTTGTTATTTTGTCATTTGTTACATTGTTCTCTTTGTTTCATGTGAAAAATCAACCTTCTGGTCCTGGACTTGACTATATGAGAAATAAAAAAAAATCAGAAGATATTTGCCAATTATAAAATTTTGCGGGAAGACGCAAAGAAGCTTCCAGCAAAATAAGGTAAGACGCAGCATCTTTGCATTAGCAGGCTTGACCAGACGTATAATTCAGTGTATTAGCTTTTCAGTAAAATTCTGTAGTGTTTCTTTTCCGCATAACAGCTTCAGTGATAAATTCCATTCTCAGTATTTTTCCTTAAACAATAACGTATGCAACAATACCAATACACGAGTGTACAATATGGCCGACTTCTGTACGATATCATGTAACATGGCCAGCAGCCATTACCAATAATCTCAAATTCAGTTTATATTTTTAAATTAACAGACAGCCATTGTTGCTACGACCGATTCATGCTCAACTGCATTTTATTTTAAAACCAGTGTCAAACATTAATTTCTTGAAATATATAGCACGTGTGGCATGGTAATAACTAGAAAACAATACGCAAAAATGGAACAGCAAAGACGTACTATTCAGACGCAATCCGACTCGGACGAGAGACAAATGTTAGAAAATGACTTTACGACAGCAACCGGTAGTGACGATACATCAAATATTGACGCAAGTGTCAACGGAAATTTTGACAATAGGCCGTCCACCACAAAAATTTCAAAGTCTCAGTCAGAGCCCATGTTAATACATGACGTCACGTCTAATGACGCGGCGGGGGCAGAGACCTTGCAAACAGTAAACATTGCCAACATGTTACAAATGCTAATGAAACAAAACGCAGAAAATATGGCAACCTTAAGGATGCAGAACGCGGAAAACATGGCAACCTTAAAGACACAAAATGAACAGTTAAAGACACAAAATGACGAAATTAAATCTGATCTCATAGCAATCAAGGCATGTAATGACACTTTGTGTAAACGTGTGGAACTTATAGACGCCACACTGACCGAACAGATGACTGAACTCAGTACGAAATTTTCCAAGCTTAATACGAGACAAGAAAAGACTACAAATGACGTAGCACTTTTACAGAAACAATTAAAAAACCTTAATGTCACGTGTGAAGCTCTTACTGAACAAATTCAAACATATCCTTCAGTACACGACAACCTTGAAAAACGAATTACTGACGTGCAGAATAAATTTGACGATGTTGAACAACACCTGACTGACATCTTACAATCTGATGCCACAGCTCATTTTCAAAATATTAATAAAGAATTTCATGATTGGGTAGAGAACAAAGACAAACATTTTGATAGATGCATACGTGAAAATTTACCAACAATTGTGCACGACTCCGTAGCGGAATACATCACTAATAACAAACAGCTGATTAGTGACGCAGTACAATCCGTCACTGCACCCATGAGACAATTCACCGATCAACCACAGTCTGAATGTAACGAAAATATCAGTCAAAATGTACAGTTCAGAAACCAATATACATTCGAGTATGACGCACACATACCGCACACCACAAACACACAAGAACAAAACACACCACGACTACAACACATACCACGACGTGCAACCACAAACACAAGCTATTATCATGGTAAACCACAGCAACATTATCGTAATTACTCGCCAGCTGAGCATTGCAGTAATTACAGTGGAACAAATCCATATCATAATGCAAAGGAAGAAGAAAGCTTAATAAAACACAGGCAATTTCAGGCTTTTATCCCAGAGAAACGAACCATTCATCCGGTGATTTTTCTTAAATCTTTTAGTAACGCATTTCCACGCACTTGGAGTGACCGGAAAAAGATTTCATATATTGTCGGTTACATCCAAGGCGATGCAGCTGTCTGGGCATACAGTCAAGCTGACGTATGTACCACGTACAGTGAGTTTGAGCGTGCCTTTCTGAACAAATTCTGGTCGCAATCCGTCCAGGAGCGACTCAGGAGACAAATTTTAGAACCTGAAACTTTTAACAGTAAAAATGGTAACTTACGCAGATATTTTGAAAAATACTTGAACATGGGACATTTTTTAGACGAACCAGTCGCAACACGTGATATACTCCGAGCGTTGAAGGCCAAATTGCCTTTCAACATTAAGGAAAAACTTCTACATATCCCGGATGACGATTCAGATTATTTTTTAACAGCTTTAGATTCGGTTGACATGTTACTTGAAGATCAGCGCTTCGCGCGGCAAAACAGCAGCCACAATGTTTACACTAGTGGTATGCAAAACATGCAGGCTTGCCAACACAATTCTGGCGCGCCCACAGTTGGATACGCGGTACAACAAAAACAGCAAACTCACATGCCGTCTCAGTACGGAAATCAAAATCAACACGCGTATTCCAATACGAACAATAGTTACAACAGTAATAACATTTCATGCGGCAATCCATACAAAAGGCACCGCGGTAATAACTGCAACGGTAACAACGGATACAAAGGTAATAACAAAAACACAAACAGAAATAGAAATAATAATAACTACGAGCCAAGACAGCATCAAGGTTGGACTCGTAACGATCAGTACTTTCATTCAAACTCTGCTTTACCACAGCAGCCACCAGGTCAAAATTGGAGCATACCTTACGACCGACAGGTAAGTTATAATGCGCAACAGCAACAACAACCGCAAAAGTTTGGAGATCATAATAGGCAATATCCGAATGTGAATATAATAGAAATGACACCTGATGCACAACCTCAATCTGTGTCAGTACCTAGTACAAATGATAATCCAACAAACTAGAAACAGTCACTACTTTGCCCCAGGTCGTGGCTGAAGAATCCTTGGGGGGCGGCTTCAATGTTAATCAGTTATTTGACACCACACTTGAACAACAGAATAATGATATGCCGAGTAATTCTAAACAAAAACTACCTGTTTTATTTATAAGATACAACCACAATAACAATATATCAGATGAACTTTTACAAGACAGTACACAATGTCGTTTAAACACAAATGAAATTGTTTTAGCATCCACTACTGGTGTAGTAGGTGGGATTCCAACTACTATTATCCTAGATACAGGTGCAGCTGTGAGCGTTTTATCTTTTAATTTTTATAAAAAGATGTGTGAATTGGAACCTGTGCCTGAGTTTCCTGCCCAAAACTGTAAAATAACTACTGCACTAGGTAATAAGTCATGTAGGGTTACGAAGCAAGTTTTTGTAAACGTTAAAATAGGTAATGGAACCGTACAATGGCCATTCCTGGTTGTACAAAACCTTGTGACAAATTGCATATTAGGAATAGATATTATGAGCGAGAAGGACTGCATTATAGACTTCTCCAAAGGTAAATGTATTTTAAATGATAAAGGCAGTGTAATTATTATTGATTTGGACAGGAGAACTCTAAAGCATGACAAACACTGTACAGGGTACAAGGTACAGTTAGTACTTGACAAAGACATTCAAGACATGCAAACACACTCATCTGACAGAGAGCTAATGGACTTGAAAACATTGCTTGATCATAAGATAAGTGAAGCTACAGCTCTCAGTGTACATGAACGTATAAAACTACAGGAAGTGTTATCCAAATATTTACAAGTTTTTACCAAACGATTAGGTGTTATCAACACGTATGTGTACAAGATTGAAGTTAAGCCTCACAAGATCTTCTACCATAAGACATATAACGTACCGTTATCTCAACGACCTGCTGTGTGGCAAGAACTAAAACAAATTACAACATAGATTATAAGCAGTATAGAAATTTTCATTTCAGCGGTTCCAGTGACGCAGTTGAAGACGGAAGAACTTTTCTTTCAACGCCGCGGTTCCACCGAGAAGACTGAATATTAAAGTAAAATTTATGATTACGTAGCAGTGAATGATATATAAATTTTTCACGGAACATTTGTGACTGTAGGTACCACTGAACTGGTATGACACCTGACGAACTGACAGACGTCATCTGTGAAGCGATCTTTTACTTTGAGAAATAGATTAGACGCACATCTCTCAACACGAAAAGCATCTATCAGTAGTCAAGGCCACACAGACACTCTACACACAAGCACAAAACGCGAGGAATCGAACATTTTCTCTCTCTTACTATTTTGAATATTTATTGAGTAGCGAAAACGCCTGGTCTTGCCTACTGATGTAATGAATGTTGTGTCTAACCTATCTTAATTTCAGATGACATCACAAAAAACATCGATAATATCCCAGCAAAACCGCTAAAGAGGATGTAAATATCTGCAATTCATGTAATCAAATATGACACAATGTAATAACCTATAGCTATGTAATGATGATGTAAACATGTTTATGTGCAACTTTATTATGTTTATGCTAAGAAAATATGTGACGGGTGTATGTATTATTACTTATGTTTTTTTAAACTGATGTATAATGTAACTGTTACTGTGTGAAAATTTGAACGATAACGAGTGCCAAAATGTGAAAAACTTTTTTAAAAAAAAAAAAAAAAAAATGCGTAGTGAACCACTATTGTGTTTATCACCATTGCTATTCAATTGTGCTCTTGAATATGTAATGAGAGAATGGTACAAGGAAAATCCTATGAATATTAAAATTGGAACTAAGAAAAAATAAACCTAAATTGCTTGGGATTTGCTGATGACCTAGCATTACTAGCTAATAATATTCAGGAAGCCACGAAACAAATAACAAGCTTACAAAATATAGCACAAAAATTAGGACTCGAGATATCATTTGAAAAGACTGAAATAATGGTAACGGATCCACTTGTAATAGATCACATCACAGTGAACAATAGGGAAATTAAAATAGTGAAACAATTTAAATACCTGGGTGAAATTATAACAAATAAATTGGACGAGAAACCTGCATGGCGAGCAAGAACTAATAAAATGATAAAAGCTCAAAAACTAACATGGTCTACGTACAATAAAAAATGTCTATCAATTAAAACAAAATTAAAACATTACAAGACGGTGGTTCAACCAGAGGTTACATACGGAAGTGAAACTCTTTTTAAAGTCACCCAGAAAAACAGAATTGACAAAATTTTAAAAGTAGAGAGAAGAATTGTTAGAACATGCATAAATAAGAAATATCAAAAAGCTGGGCAATGGCGGATAGTTCCAAATGAAGTGGTATACAGAGAACTGGAGCCCATCACCGATACTATACGAAAGAAAAGGATCTCTTTTTGTGGTCACATTCTGAGGACACCAGAAACCAGATTATCAAGGAAAATTATTGAGAAACTCTGGAATTTGAAACAACGAGGAGGATGGCTTAAGGAAATAAGAGAGGATATGGAAGAACTGGAAATAACTCTGGATGATTTGCAGAACAAAACGCCAAATTTAAAGAAGTTGAGGGACACAGAAATAAGATTTAAACCAAAAATTGACAAACGACATACAATGAAAAGGGTATTTACAGATGAGGAACGACAAAAAGCATCGGAACGAATGAAGAGATACTGGGCCACTCGGAAGGGGAAAATACCAAAGAAGAGGACCAGAAATGATTGACTGAAGTGGTCCAATGAGGCCGTAAAAGCAGAAGAAGAAGAAGAAGAAGAAGAACCACTATTCACGGACATTAACGTACATTACTAAGTCTGCAACTACGCAGAAACCTATGTGAAAGAAACTGTTAATGACATTCATGATGCATCGTACCTTTGTTAACGCGATGAACGATTTCTTCGATGAGTAACCACGAACATTTAGGTGAGCTATATTTTAAAAAAAAAAAAAACTGAATATGTGAAGTGCATAATTCGTGCATCGTCTAGCGACATTACTACAGTACCCAACTTCAAGATGTTAACTGGATTAAATGGACACAAAGTGCCTGTCCAGAAAACAACACGACGGGTGGAAGAATTTTGGTTGGAACTTCAGGGAATGAAATGTTCTCGAAATGTGACGGACACGCTTACCTGGACTGTCCAAGGATCGACGCCAGCTATGTGCCGTCCGAGGTTCTGCAACCAAGCTTCCACGGAATATCTAAAACGAACTGCATATGGACTAATTACTCGACGGGTCACGTCTGATCTGTAATAAACAATGCTTTTTGTCACAACGAACTGCATCACAACGACTATAATGGAAATAGGAAATGGACATGCTTATGTATCAATCACGTTGTTATACAACGATGTTACTGTGATCAAAAAAACTTTACCACGACGATACTAACCTGTAAAAAATTATTGTGCAGCAGATGAATATGAACTGTGATAACGACACCATGTGTATAGGTCAACGCATCTGAAAAATACGGACATTTTTCTTTGAAGCATTTCATTGCAATGCTATGTAACTAAGAACATTCAACAATCTAAAGTTGTATTGTATTATAACAAATATTGTAATTTTAAAACTAAGTTACCTGTCATAGAATGTAGTCTTCATATGTAATCTTGGTGGAATATTTTCTTTGTGCAACGACTAAGAAATGCGCGCGCACACGAACAATATGAACTGCAATACTGTGCCGCGTGATCTAAATTTACGAAATAACGGCAGTGCCGTAGTTACACAGACGCTTCTGCGCATGCGCGCACTCTGTTTTGCCAACATAAGAACTTTTTCGGCGCACGCGCGTCATTCAAATTTTGTGTATAATATACAGTATAATGTAAGTCATGTAAATAGTTGTAGATAACTTAGATTTTCTTGTGCCTTTAGGTGAATTGCTCGCCTGCAGGTGTGTCCTTTCGCCTCGCAATTCAGGGGGCAATATAAAGGCACATTTGCATGCCGAGCGTGAGTTTCCTCGGAAACGCGAGATATTAATTAAATAAATAATCAGTGACAAATAAATAAAGCCTATGGCACACAACTGCAGCGCTGTGTCGCTGATAAAACAAAAGTACATTTTCGTTAGTCGTATGTTTGATTAAAAAAAAAAGGAAGAGCTCTCGTTGAAGTGGTGCGAGAAGCACGTATTTTAGTTTATTGTCTGGCACACCGCCATATTTCATGATATAGAAAATTACTGCGAGTTGCAACCATACTAGGCACTCGATTCTGTAAAGAATTTATATTTATAAAAGTAAGTAGGATTATGAACTGTAGGCTTATTCATTGAATATATCTGATTTAACTAACTGTGTAATTTTTATGTTTAGTAGACAGTCACCTCTGTACGACGTATTGACATGGCTGGCAAATTATTCTAATATTGAGATTTAGATTATGAGTCCGCACCTACCGCAGCAGTCTTTGGAAACGATTTAATTACGAAGTCCGATTATTTCAGTTTTATTTCACGGTCAACTACGAGTAACTTTGCCTTTACGAAAAAGCCATTGTCAAGCGTCTGATACCGAATAATCAAAACCTGACGACTCATAGGAGAGCCAATCAGACAGATAAAAATAATTAATATTTTATTTTATTTTATTTTATTTTATTTATTTTATATTTGAACATCTAGATGATAAAACAGTCAAGCAGTTCGTTACTTAACACTACAAGTGTTGACATAGCCGAGAAAGCTCCAACATGCAAAACAAGATCACTGTACTAAGTGGTCAAATTCACTTAGCGTGTCTAACTGAATTACAAAATACGCAAAAATTATAAGAACAGGCGGAAAAGATATAAATATTTAAATAGTATGATAAAAGTTTGGCCGAACAGATAAAAATATTTACTTAATATGACAAATGATTTGAATAATGTGAAACAATCATAAATATGTAGGTATACACAGCTAACTTACAAATATGTTGGTCTGTTCGAGTAAAATATACCGCTCCTTTCACTGAAACCTGAAAGTCGGCTCTGAAATCGCGTACAGTATTTGAATAACACAAGTAATTAATAGTTTGTAATTTATATTCTCGACGCTTTGGAGATTATGAAATTTTTGAAATGTTAGGGGTCTATGACGTGGAGGGGTAGATGCTGGACTGTAATAAAAGTCATAATACTTTCACCTAATTTATTTAAATATTCAAAAAAACTAGGAGTATGGAAACTGCTTTTGTTTTAGAATACAACACGTCCACACTGAACGATAGATAATAATAATTTCGGTCAGAATGAACATAATAAGAACAGCTCCAACGAAATGCAGTTATTAAACTCACAGTCGAAATTAAATGATGATCAATGAACTTTAAAATGGTTTTCCAGTTGGCCATCAGAGGGTACCTTAAGGCGTCCTACGGTCTGCAATGCAATTGGGGTGGCGTCCCCTGATAAGAGCAACCCTGCACTCGTGAACCGAGCGTGCACAGAACCACATCGAGTAACATCCTGTTCACAAATGTCTAGATCCAACCACTGTTTCGTCATAGTACGTTACACCAAAATCGTAAAACAGATTGGCATAAAGAAGTTTGGGAAAAATTCCCTCAGTCCTTTAGATATTCCGCTCAGGCTGACTGCTCACCAAGCATGTAACGATTAGATTCGCTGATGACATTGCTTTCCTCAGTGAGCGGAATAAATAGATTAGATTAGATTTGATTAATACTAGTTCCATGGATCATGAATACGATATTTCGTAATGATGTGGAACGAGTCGAATTTTCCAATACATGACATAATTAGGTTAATGTAACAACATACTTAAATTAATATAACAACTTTATTTTTTGTGTTATTTTGTTTTTCTTTATTTTTTGTTTTATTTTTTTTATTTTTTTCTTAATTTATATCTAAAAATTCCCCTATGGAGTAGAAGGAGTTGTCATTCAGAAATTCTTTTAATTTCTTCTTAAATACTTGTTGGTTATGTCAGACTTTTGATACTATTTGGTAAGTGACCAAAGACTTTAGTGCCAGAGTAATTCACCCCTTTCTGTGCCAAAGTTAGATTCAATCTTGAATAGTGAAGATCGTCCTTTCTCCTAGTATTGTAGTTATGCACACTGCTATTACTTTTGAATTGGGTTTCGTTGTTAATAACAAATTTCATAAGAGAGTATATATACTGAGAAGCTACTGTGAATATCCCTAGATCCTTAAATAAATGTCTGCAGGAAGATCTTGGGTGGACTCCAGCTATTATTCTGATTACACGCTTTTGTGCAATAAATACTTTATTCCTCAGTGATGAATTACCCCAAAATATGATGCCATATGAAAGCAATGAGTGAAAATAGGCGTAGTAAGCTAATTTACTAAGATGTTTATCACCAAAATTTGCAATAACCCTTATTGCATAAAAAGCTGAACTCAAACGTTTCAGCATATCATCAATGTGTTTCTTCCAATTTAATCTCTCATCAATGGACGTACCTAAAAATTTGGAATATTCTACCTTAGCTATATGCTTCTGATTAAGGTCTATATTTACTAATGGCGGCATACCATTCACTGTACAGAACTGTTTGTACTGCGTCTTATCAAAATTCAGTGAGAGTCCGATTACAAGGAACCACTTAGTAAATTTCTGAAAGACAGTATTGACAATTTCATCAGTTAATTCTTGTTTCTCAGGTGTGACTACTATACTTGTATCATCAGCGAAGAGAACTAACTTTGCCTCTTCATGAATATAGAATGGCAAGTAATTAATATACAACAAGAACAACAAAGGACCCAAGACTGACCCATTCTTGATAGTTCCCCAGTTTGAGGAATGTGCTGATCTTTGCATGTTACGAGAACTACTTATTTCAACTTTCTGCACTCTTTCAGTCAGGTACGAATTAAACCATTTGTGCACTGTCCCACTCATGCCACAATACTTGAGCTTGTCTAGCAGAATTTCATGATTTACACAATCAAAAGCCCCTGAGAGATTATAAAAAATCCCAATGGGTGGTGTTCGGTTATTCAGATCATTCAAAATTTGACTGGTGAAAGGCATATATGGCATTTTCTGTTGAAAAACCTTTCTGGAAACCAAACTGACATTTTGTTAGTACTTCATTTTTACAGATATGTGAAGCTACTCTTGAATACATAACTTTCTCAAAAATTTTGGATAAAGCTGTTAGTAGGGAGATTGGATGGTAATTGTTGACATCAGATCTATCCCCCTTTTTATGCAAAGATATAACAATAGCATATTTCAGTCTATCAGGGAAAATGCGCTGTTCCAGAGAGCTATTACACAGGTGGCTGAGAATCTTACTTATCTGTTGAGAACAAGCTTTTAGTATTTTGCTGGAAATGCCATCAATTCCATGTGAGTTTTTGCTTTTAAGCAAGTTTATTATTTTCCTAATTTCAGAGGGAGAAGTGGGTGAGATTTCAATTGTATCAAATTGCATAGGTATGGCCTCTTCCATTAACAGCCTAGCATCTTCTAATGAACACCTGGATCCTACTATATCCACAACATTTAGAAAATGATTATTAAAAATATTTTCAACTTCTGACTTTTTGTTCGTAAAGTTTTCATTCAATTTGATGGTAATACTGTCTTCCTCTGCTCTTGGTTGACCGATTCTCTTTTAATAATATTCCAAATTGTTTTAATTTTATTATCAGAGTTACTGATTTCAGACATGATACACATACTCCTGGATTTTTTAATAACTTTTCTTAATATAACACAGTAGTTTTTACAATTTTTGATAGTTTCTGGGTCACTACTCTTCCTTGCTGTCAGATACATTTCCCTTTTCCGGTTACAAGATATTTTTATACCCTTAGTAAGCCATGGTTAGTTACAAGGTTTCTTACGAGTATATTTAACTATATAGTCTAACGAGTATACAATATGGACTGAGAGTAAACGGAAGGAAGAAGAAAATAATGAGATGTAGCAACACTGAGAACAGTGAGAAATGTAAAATCTATTGAGGTTCACAAAGTAGAGGAAGTTTAGGAATTATGCGGAGAAAGGAGGACATTAAAAACAGAGGAGATCATTCGTATCCAGCAAAAGTCTACTACTGTCAAATATACCCGTTAATTTGAGGAAGAGATATCTGAGAATGTACGTTTGGAGCAAATTATTCTATTGTAGTGAAACACGGACTATGGTAAAACAGGGCCAGAAGAGAACCGAAGAATTTGGGATGTGGTGCTACAGAATGGTGTTGAAAGTAAGTAATGATGAGATTCTCCGTAGAATCGGAGAGGAAAGGAATGTATGGAGAATACTAACAGAATGATTGGACATCTGTTAATACATACTGAAATAACTTTCATGGTTCAAGAATGAACTTTAGAGGGTAGAAACTGTAGAGGAAAACAGAGATTGGAATAAGTCCAGCAGGCAACTGAGAATGTCCCAGATGATTAGGTTGGCACAGTAGAGGAATCTGTGATGGGCCGCAGGCTGTTTCAAGCCAGTCAGACAACAGGCTGGTGATGGGTGACTGTGTAGCTCATATAGTCAACGGGAGCGACAAGTAAGGGCTTCTTGCCAAATTACAAACGAATCAACAACCTTTGCTAAGGCAGCCTAGTGGTTCGTATCACTTCTAAGACATAAATTCTTATTGAAAAAGGAAATATGTAATAAAATAAACGGACACTGTCTGTGATCGTTAAGGAGTCTTCTACTGATCGAGCTTCTGTCGTGAATGGAGGCTGCAAATGCTGATCGATATTGTTAGTGCGATCTCAGAAGGATAATGCAGAAGAAGCGAAGCAACAGGAAAGTAACCGCTTCTGTGACATCTACGAGTTCCTAACCAGGAGCACATTTCGTTTATTATATCATCTAAGTGCTTTAATATTTTAGTTTCTTGAGTTTCTACGTGTAAATTTGATATCTAGTAGCCACTCTTATCGCGTTTTCATTTGTGTCAGAAAGTAATCCGATTTTGTGACATATTACAAGTATTTAGTTTAACCTGAGTGCTTCGGTAGTTAGGTTTCTGAATATCTGCGTATTACTAGACACAGTTGGTACGTTTTCGTCACGGTCTACAGTACAGGTGCGTTGCACGTGCCGGTAGTCCATTTATATTAATAGTTTAGTTTCCCACGTTCTTTAGTAAGGACAGGGACTGCGATTGCAGTGTGCGGATGCGAGCCGATTTGGTGACACTTCGCTCTCATCTTCAGGCTGTGATGTCTTCGGTTACACAGCTTGAGACTGCAGTGGATGGGTAACACTGTTGTGGGCTGGCCGTGGGGATCCAAGGGACGTCCAGTACGTAAGAGTCCCCCGATCGTTCCTCACCGGTGGCTAATCCAGTTACTGCTGGCAATGAGGCTGGCCCCTCCCCTGTGGTCGAGTGGGAGGTCGCCCCAGGGGTGAAGCAGGTGGCTAAGGACTTCCCCGGCGGCCGCACGTAAGATTTCCCCGGTTTGTATGACAAGTAAATTACGGGTGCTGTCTGTGGCTGACACTGTCACTGAGCCAGATGCTGTCGCCTATCCTGTTTCAGAGGAAACCACTCAGACTGCAAGTTCCGGGTAATCGCAGAGGGTGGAACTATTGGTGGTAGTAAGCTCCCACGTTAGGCGCGTAATGGGATTCCTTAAGGACTTGGCTGACAGGAAGGGTAAGAAAACCAATGTGCACTCCACGTGCATACTGGTTGGGGTCATTCGAGGGTTCGAAAGGGTCCTCTCGGATGCCGTGAAGAGCACAGGGTGCAGAAAAACTGCAGGTGGTTGCTCATGTCGGTACCAATGATGTGTGTCACTTTGGATCACAAGAGATTTGCCGCATAGTCGACAGGACCGATTGCGGACCTATGGGACAGAGCCGAGCGCAATGTCTGAATCAGAGGCTCAGACGGTTCTACGACCGCGTAGACTGCAGATTCCTCGACTTGCGCCAAAGGATGATTGGGTTTTGGGTTCCGCTGAATTGGTCAGGTGTCCGCTATATGCAGGAGGCGGCTACACGCTTGACTGGGACTGTGTGGCGTGGACTGGTCGGTTTTTTACGTTAAAAGGGTCTCGAGGAAACAGAAGAAGGGCTTCAGTTACAGTTGTGACTTGTCGTAGCTGTGTTCGGAAAGTACCAGTGCTCCAAGCACTAATAGAAAGCACTGATGCTCAAATCGTTATAGGCACTGAAAGCTCACTAAAGCCGGATATAAGCTCAGCCGAAACCTTAGCGAAGAACCTAAGGGTGTTGCGAAAGGACAGGGTAAACACGATCGGTGGTGGCATGTTTGTTGCTGTCAGAAGTAGTTTATCTCGTCGAGAAATAGAAGTAGATACTCCCTGTGAGATAATATGGGCAGAAGTCATAGTTGGCAGCCGGAGTAAAATAATAATTGGATCCTTTTACCGACATCCCAATTCGGATGTTAAAGTTGCTGAAAGGTTCAAAGATAACTTGAGTTTGATTTCAAACACCTACCCGACTCATATGATAATAGTTGGTGGTGAATTTAATTTACTCTCGATGTGACTGTGAAAATACATGTTCAATTCCGAAGCACGCACAAAATATGATCCGAAATTGTACTAAACGCAAAATCCGAAAATTATTTCGAGCAGTTAGTTCATGAGCCCACGCGAATAGTAAACTGTTGTGGAAACACACTTGACCTCTTAGCAACATATAATCCTGAGTTAATAACGAGCATCAAAATCGATTCAGGGATTAGTGAACACAGGTTTGTCGTAGCGAGATTGAATATTGTAATGTCCAAATCGTCGAAAACTAAGCGAAAAAGATACCTATTCAAAAAGGGAGATAAAGTTCACTTGTAGCCTTTCTGAGAGAGAATCTCCACTCATTCCAAATTAATAATATAAGTGTAGATCAGATGTGGCTTGAATTCAAAGAAATATTATCGTCAGATTTTTACCAAATAAACTAACATATGACGGAAGTGATCCTACTTTGTACAGAAAACGGGTTAAAACACTGTTGCAGAAACAACGAAAGAAACATGCCGTATTTAAACGGACGCAAAATCCCCAGGACTGGCGATCTTTTACTGAAGCGCGGACTTCAATGCGTGACGCCTGTAACAGTTTCCACGACGAAACTTTGTCTCGAAACATGACAGAAATTCCAAAGAGATTCTGGATGTATGTGAAGTATGTTAGCGGCAAAAAATAATCAATGCCTTCTCTGAGCGATAGCAACGGAGATACTACCGAAGACAGTGCTGCCAAAGCACGCTTACTAAACACAGCCTTCCGAAATGCCTTCACAAAAGAAGACGAAGTAAATAATCCAGAATTCGAATCGAGAACAGCTGCCAACATGAGTAACGTAGAAGTGAATATCCTCGGAGTTGTGAAGCAACCTAAATCACTTAATAAAAGAAAGTCTTCTGGCCCAGACTGTATACCAGTTAGGTTCCTTTCGGGGTATGCTGATGCATTAGCTCCGTACTTAGCAATCATATACAATCGTTCGCTCGACGATAGATCCGCACTCAAAGATTGGAAAATTTCACAGGTCACACCAAAATGTAAGACAGGTTATAGCAGTAATCCACTAATTTACTGGCCCATATCGTTATCGTCGATATGCAACAGGATTTTAGAACTTGTATTGTGTTCCAACAGTATGAATTAACAGTTTGTAGTAATTGACGGATAGTCATCGAGAAAATCAGAAGTGATTTCTGGCGTTCCCCAAGGTAGTGTTATAGGCCCTTTGCTGTTTCTTATTTACATAAACGATTTGGGAGACAATCTGAGCGGCCGTACTAGGTTGTTTGCAGACGACGCTGTCGTTTATCGACTAATAAAGTCATCAGAAGAAAGAAACTGTAAAACGATTTAGAAAAAAATATCTGAAATCAGCGGAAAGTGGCAGTTGACCGTAATGAACGAAAAGTGTGAAGTCATCCACACGAGTGCTAAAAGGAACTCAAACTTCGGTTACACGATTAATCAGTCTAATGTTAATGCCGTAAATTCAACTAAACACCTAGGTATTACAATTACGAACAACTTAAATTGGAAGGAACATGTAGAAAATGTTGTGGGAAAGGCTAATCAAGAACTGCGTTTTATTGGAAGGACACTTAGAAAATGTAACAGACCTACTAAGGAGACTGCCTACACCACGGTTTTCCGTCCTCTTTTAGAATACTGCTGCGTGTCGTGGGATCTTTACCAGATAGGACTGACGGGGTACATCGAAAAAGTTCAAATAACAGCAGAACGTTTGTTATTCCGAATGCGGAACTGTTTTGTTGAGACCGACCTCTACTGGGACGAACGATCGCCACGATAAAATAATGGAAATCGGAGCTGGTACGGAAAGATATACGTGTTCTTTCTTTCCGCGCTATACGACATTAGAATAAAGGAGAATTGTGAAGGTGGTTCGATGAACCCTCTGCCAGGCACTTAAATGTGATTTTCAGAGTATCCCTGTAGATTTAGAACAACACAGTACATTTCACGTCATACAGAATCAGCTGCCTCGATTGGGTGGGAGGTGTTGAACCAAGCACGTTTCAGCTCCGGTCTTGCACCAAATGAATTTACACTGTTTCACTTCCTTACATGCTTTAAGCATAGAGACAGCGAGGCTGAGATACAGACAGCTGTGACTAGAGGTGTTAGTAGTATACAATTTTCGTTTGCCCATATTTTATGGCTGTTGGAACTAATGGGATACCCTTGTACGTAGTTAGCTATTTAGCAAATTGTCCGTTACTCAGCACAGTCTCTTCACCGATTTTGAAAATATGTTTCGGAGTACACCAGGCTTGTCATGATTAATCCTTCAGTTAATATAATCCCAAAATTTATCACGTCTGAGAAGTTGAAACAAAATGGTCGATCGTGTCTAAATGTGAGTTAGAGGATATGAATTACCTCATTACTTTTCGTCCACCTAGGATGGATTGTTAGATAGATCTAGACATCCATATGATTGTTGAGGTGGTATTTGATTACATCTGTATAGGATTTGACGGAGCAGGGGGAAATGCAGCTGAGATCGTTCAAGAACATGGCCTGAATGGAACGCTCTAGGAGAACCTGAGAAGAGCGAGGACATGTTTTCAAGTAACTACCTATGCAAAGCGACACACTTCTTCCACAGACGTAACATTGAAGACACCGCCAATCAGAATTCATTGTAAATGTCTACTTGTTATAATGCCGACTGTCAGATTTAAATATTTAGCAACAAAGCAACCAAAAACCTTCGTAATAGGAATAACAGAACTATCGAATACATAAATAAACAAACGTACACTCATAATGAAAATGTCAAATGAAGTAAAAGAAAAACAAAAGTAGCAGAAGTATAAATGTTAATTGCTCATGAAATTTTTAGACATGCTGTTGAGATGATCACTATATCATCCACTTTCGAAAGTAAACAAGGTAACACATTTTAGTATTCAATTTGAAGTCAAATATGTAGGATGTTTAGTTTCGTTTTTCGTCAGAGACAGTTTATGTACGTTATGATTTTCCATTCATTGTTTAACTAAACAATTAGTACAATATTAATCTGGATATCAGTAAAATTGAGGCAGGGGGTTTCCCAGGCGTCTCTGACATATACTTATTGAATGTATGACTATTTCTGTTTGATGTTGGGGTTCCAACAGCAGGTAGGGAAAATAAAACACAAGTACTGTTCGCTAACCTCAAAAATGAAATCTGTCTTAAAGCGATTTTCGTCCTTTACAAACACGGAGTTTCAGTTTTCTGTACGTATCGGTACTAAAGCTTTCATCGTGACGTTTCACATCACCACCGAATTCGTCGCAATATGAAAGGTCGTCCTAGTTACAAAAATGGAATTGGGAAAAGTCAGATATCAGTTGCGCATAAGGATATTACAAACCATCCACTGTGACAAGAAATTACTTACAATAGCTGAAAGAGTGGAACAATTTGTTTCACAGAGTTTAAAAACTGTAACTGCGACTGTGTCTACATCTACATGAGCAGACTAGCCTTTCCAGGACCAATTACGTGCCTCTGGCGCAGAGATGAGTCGAGGGTCTGAATCAGAGGCTCAGACGGTTCTGCGACCGTGTAGGCTGCAGATTCCTCGACTTGCGCCAAAGGGTAGTTGAGTTTCTGGTTCCGCTGAATAGGTCAGGTGTCCACTATACGCAGGAGGCGGTTACACGGGTAGCAGGGGCTGTGTGGCGTGCACTCGGAGGTTTTTTAGATTAGAGGGTCTCGGGAAAACACAAGAAGGTTGTCACTCACATAGGGTGCAGGCCGAACGCAGGAAGAACGTAGATATAGGAATCATCGGTATAACAAATTGCCGTAGCTGTGTCGGGAAAGTACCAGAGCTCCAAGCGCTAACAGAAGGCACTGATAATCTAAACGTTATAGGCTTTGAAAGCTGGCTAAAGCTGGAGATAAGCTCGGACGAAACTTTTGCGAAGAACCTAACGTTCCGAAAGGGTAGGCTAAATACGGTTGGCGGTGGCGTGTTTGTTGCTGTTAGATGCAGTTTATCTTGTCACGAAATTGAAGTAGATAGTTCCTGTGAATTAGTATGGGCAGGAGTGATAGCTGGCAACCGGAAAACAATAATAATTGGACCATTTTACCGACCTTCCAGTTCAGATGATGCAGTTGCTGAAAGGTTCAAAGAAACTTGAGTTTAATTTAAAAACACGTACCCGACGCATACGATTATAGTTGGTCGTGACTTTAATTTATGTTGACAAAACTACATGTTTAATTCCGGAAGGACGCATAAAACATCATCCTAAATTGTACTAAACGCATTCTCTGAACGTTCTTTCGAGCCGACGCGAATAGTAAACGGTTGTGAAAAGACACTTGATCTCTTAGTAACAAATGATCCTGAGTCAATAACGAGCATAAAAACAGATACATGCATTAGTGATCATAGGGCTGTCGTAGCGAGATTGAATATTGTAACCCCAAAATTCTCCAAAAATAATCGAAAAATACACCTATTCATAAAAGTAGATGAAAATTCACTACAGGCCTTCCTGAGAAACAATCTCCACTCCTTCCAAATGAAATATATAAGTGTTTACCAGATGTAGCTTGAATTCAAAGCAATAGTATCGGCAGCAATTGAGAGATTAATATCAAATAAATTAACGAACGACAGAGCTGATCCGCCTCGGTACACAAAACGGGTCTTAACACAGCTGCAGAAACAAAAAAAAAAAACCATGCCAATTTTAAATAGTCCCAAAATCCCCATGATTGGCGATCTTTTACAGAAGCGGACTTCGATGCGAGATGCTTATAATAGATTCCACAACAAACGTTTCTCTCGAATTCCGGCAGAAAATCCAAAGAGAAGAAGTGGTTCAAATTGCTTTGAGCACTACGTGACTCAACTTCTGAGGTCATTTGTCCCCTAGAACTTAGAACTACATAAACATAAGTAACCTAATGTTATCACACACATCCTTGCCCGAGGCACGATTCGAACCTGCGACCGTAGCGGTCCCGCAGTTCCAGACTGTAGCGCCTAGAACCGCTCGGCCAAAATCCAAAGAAATTCTGGTCGTATGTGAAGTATGTTAGCGGCAAGAAAGAACCAGTACCTTCTCTGAGCGATAGCTAAAGACATACAGACAGTGATGCCAAAGCATAGTTACTTAAACATATCCTTCCAAAATCTCTTCACAAAAGACGAGGTAGTAAATACTTAGACATTCGAACCAAGAACGGCTGCCAACATGAGTAACATAGAAGTAAATATCCTCGGAGTAATGAAGCCACTTACATCACTTAATACAAGAAAGTCTTCTGGTCCAGACTGCATACCAATTAGTCTTTCCAGAGTATTCTGATACATTAGCTCCATAGTTAACAATCATCTACAACCGTTCGCTCGACGAAAGATCCGTACCCAAAGACTGGAAACTTACACAGGTCGAATCAATATTCATTATAGGTAGTACGAGTAATCCACATAATTACAGGCCCACATCATTAACGTCGATATGCAGCAGGATTCTGGAGCATATATTGTGTTCAACATTATGAATCACCTCGAATGAAACGGTCTATTGACACTCATTAAACATGGGATTAGAAAACATCGTTCTTGTCAAACACAACTAGCTCTTTATTCACATGAAGTGTTGAGTGCTATTGACAAGGGATTTCAGACTGATTCCTTATTTCCGGATTTCCGGAAGGGTTTTGACACCGTACCATAGAAACGGCTCGTAGCTTGTAGGGAAATTGCATGCCTCTGAAATATCGTGTCAGTTATGTGACTTGGTTTGTGATATTCTGCCGGCCGTAGAGACCGAGCGGTTCTAGGCGCTACAATCTGGAACCACGCTACCGCTACGGTCGCAGGTTCGAATCCTGCCTCGGGCATGGATGTGTGTGATGTCCTTAGGTTAGTTAGGTCTAAGTAGTTCTAGGTTCTATGGGACTGAGGACGTCAGAAGTTAAATCCCATAGTGCTCAGAGCCATTTGCCCTTTGTGACTTCGTGGCAGAGTGGCCACAGTTCGTAGTAACTGGCGGAAAGTCATCGAGTAAATCAGAAGTGATTTCTGGCGTTGCCAATGTTGTGTTATAGGCCCTTTGCTGTTCCTTATCTATACAAACGATTTGGGAGACGGTCTGAGCAGCCGTCGTTTGTTGTTTGCAGATGACACTGTCGTTTAGCGACTAATAAAGTCATCAGAGGATCAAAACTAATTGGAAAACGATTTAGAATAGTTGTCTGTGTGGTGCTAAGCTTGGCAGTTTACCCTAAATAACGAAAAGTTTGAGGGCTCCACATGAGTGCTAAATGGAATCCGTTAAACATCGTTTACCTGATAAATCAGTCAAATCTAAAAGCCGTAAATTTAACTAAATACCTGAGAATTACTATTACTAACAACTTAATTTGGAATGAACACATAAAATATGTTGTGGGAAGGCTAATCAAAGACGGCGTTTTGTTGGCTAGACTCGTAGAAAATATAACAGACCTACTAAGGAGACCGTCTAAACTACGCTTGTCCGTCCCTTTTTAGAATACTTTTGCACGGTGTGGGATCTTATTTGCACGGTATGGGATCCGATTTGAAGATTATCCATGTAGATGTAGATGTAGATGGTAAAGGGTTCATCGAAGCAACGTCACGTTGTTTCACAACCGTTCCAATCTTGAACAGCGATTGGGAAAAAAGAACACTTAAATCTTTTCGTGCGAGCTCTGATTACTTCTACTTTTTATGATGATCATTTCACTATACGTCGCCAACATAATATTTTCACAATCGGTGGAATAAGTTTGTGGTTGTAATTTCGTGAGGGGATCGGGCCGCAACATAAAAAATCTTTGCTTTATTGACTGCCACCCTGTTTCGCGACGGTACAAAACGAGGTGACCTTCTTTGATCTAAGGCTATTCTAAGCGAAATAACGTTCAACGTCTGTTCAATTGCACCACGTTTTGGTCAGTAGAATTTGTACATGTAGGATTTGTACATGTACCTGAGTTGCAGGCATTTCGCCTGTTATTAAAGAAAACATAGGTTTTTTCCATTTTTCATCTTTTCAGGAAACTCCGCAAAACATTGTTTGGAAATTTAGATCTGCATACTTTTAAGGTGTGTTATGATGTGAAACGTCCCCTTATGAACAATTATACAAGACTGTGCTTAAGCTGACACACAATATTTTGTTAGCGCAACGCAATCTGACTTTCAAAATTCCCTACAAAAGAATGGCCTGACTAACATTAAACTATACCTTTCACAAATCACTTACCTCACAAAAATTTTCGCTGCTCAAGCTACTGCAATACAGCGAGCGCCACTACTGCCAGCTAAATAAAAGTTTCAAACTATGGAAGGCACTAACTACTTATAGGGATAGTTAGCAAATGAAAGATATTAATAGAGAACAAACAATGTATTTACCTTGATATCATCATATATAAATATAGCAGTTCATGACAAATTTCAAAACTCCGCCATCTCTCTCCCCACATCCACCACTGCTGGCGGCTCACCTCCAACTGCGCAACGCTACGCGCTGTTCACAGCCAGCTGGCTAACACTACAATGGCGAGTATTACAACAATGCAAAGCAGCCACAGGCTGCACACAGCACAGCCGGTGATTTTCATACAGAGGTCGCGTTACCAATAAAAAAACCTAAACAGCCTACTTACAGATGCCCTTGAAGTGTCACTTTAAATTACACATACGATGAACTGGTTGGCATGAGAAAGATACCAGTCTTGTACAGAACGGATGTTTTGCACAGAGTTCCCGATCGGAAGAGAATGATGGGTGGGAGGGTCAACCCTTCACTTTTCAGAACTTTACCTATAGATAAGGGTTCGTCTGATAACCAAAAGCTTATTATCCGCATTGTCGCAGCGGAATTGAAAAACAGTTTATTGCTCTACCTCAGTATACGTATTTATAGATTGTGAATATTGAAACATAACACTATATGTGACACATATAGGAGTTACTAATAATGCCAAGGCAAGAAACCAATGTTAATGGCGTATACATAGAATCCTGCACAGTGTTCTACACTGCTAGAGAGGAAACAGATTCTTAGTCATCCTGTACGACAATTGTAGGGCTCTTCAAATAAAAGTGACTTCCTCTATCACGAGCGATACTCGCTGTTCAGTTTACTGACAGACTACATCTCCCCGTCATTTACTGTCCAGTTGCCTTATGTGGGTGCACTAAATAACTTCATTGAGCTCGCATTCACGTAGCGACCGACTTTATGTTTATCAAGTCACCACCTACTTGTGCATGTTGAGGGAGAATTTGTGTTAAATGCATTCCAATAAATAATGGCGAAAACTTGGGATGTAATCAGTGGACTTTGTAGTGATGGTAGGAAAAAAATGGAAAGTAAATGTGGCACCCTGCTGCTGTCTACCGCTAAACGCGTATTGTAAAGTTGTGTAAAGTTGTAGTCAATGATGAATTAATGGACGTACAGACACTCATTAGACTTCTCTTATTAATAGCTTTACTGTAGACTACATAAATCTGTTCCACTCAAAATTTTCTGGCACTTGTAGGGTGAGATACACTGAGTGGAGACATTTCCCACACACCCTCTCCAGATGATGGGAAACCCGAGGCTACGGTAATCCATTTCGTAACCCTCATGCTCTGGAATGTTTTCTGCCATTGATAACAGGGACAATGACTTCGACACTGTCGAACACATACGGACAACATGTTACACTTGGGACAGGACCTTCCGTATGGTATTTTAGATAAATATGTTCTCACTTCATGAAATAAAGACAACACCATTTTGTACACACGAGCTCAGTGAAATAATCTCGTACACTCAGCTAGTGTACAGGATATCCGAAGTCAATTACCCATGCCGGTTTTTTGTCATTCACGAAAAATTCAAGAAATGGAGTTCTCAACGCACCCCTACTCACAAGCTCCACCTTTTCTGCCGTCAGGTGTTTCAGTGTGTTGTTCATGGCACTGTCTTGTACCACAGCACTGTCATTTGATCTACAGAGAACTTTTTCCCTAATTTTTCTTCATTAACTGGACAATGTGTTGATACATGACTCACCAACTGCTAATAAACGTATATTAATTGTTTTTCCTACTTCTGTGGTATGGCCTAACCAATGGGGAGTGAGGGGGCAGGTTTCCTTCTTAGATATAAATTATCTTCTCAACGCCAGTTCTCTTAAGCTAAGCAGACAGACGCAAGAGTTCGGTTATTAGTTTGAAATAAAGCAGAGTATGTATGGGTATGGACTAGCTGTAAAATAAAGCAGAGCATGTGTGGATGTGGACTATTGGTATGTATCATCAAAGCTCTATGCCTTTCACTTGGCCCAGCAAAAATAACCTGTGACGGCAATCCATTCTCCCCCCCCCCCCCCCCAAAATCTTCCCGACCCTTCACGACCCATTTCTACGACTAATTCTTGCTGTGTACCAATTAGGTAATATAATTAATTACTAATGAATAGATTGTGTTTGTATCCCACACCTACATCAGTACTCCTTTCCCCACCTAATGGTGGGTGACGACAGGTAATTCTGATACCATTAAATGGTTCCCCCATTTCCGTTCCATTCACGAATGGCGCCTGGGTAAAACAGATTTCGTTATACGACTTTATTAGCTTTGACTTCTCTAATTTCTCGGTATGTTTTTTTCCCGATGTGGAAGGAAGTACCTGTATTGTTCGACTCTTCGTGGAAAGTACTCTCCTGGAAACTCAGAGGTAAACCACAGTGTGATGGACAATGCCTCTCTTGTTGCGTCGGCCACTGCAGTTAGTTGCGCATGTCTGTAAAGCTCCAGCGTCGACTAAACGATCCAGTGACGAAGCATTCCACTGTTCGTTGAATATTTTCTTTCTCCCTCTTCTTCTAGTCCTACCTGGTAAGGGTCCCAGGGCGATGTGCAGTATTCGAGAATCGTTCGAACAAATATTTTGCTAGGCACTTCTCTTTTAGATGTGTTACATTTCCTTAAAACTCGTAATGTGAATCTCGTTTTGGTATATGCGTTCCCTACTATTTGCTTTATGGTGTCATTCCAGTTAAGGTAGCACCGGATTTTCTGTTTGCCTGTTAAGTAAGGTACGAGAGTAATCCCAAAAGTGAGGTCTACTATTTTTTTATACGTACAGAACTCTGTGTGGCAGTTTGTCATACTGTTATGGAGAGTGCTTCTCGCGCTGTGTGTAAACATGCGCACGCCGCGCTGAGGCGCTCAGACTTGGCTTGTCAGCCGTTGAGAATGGAGCTCTACATCTACATCTACATCTACATCATTACTCTGCAATTCACATTTAAGTACATGGCAGAGTGTTCATCGAACCACAATCATACTATCTCCCTACCATTCCACTCCCGAACAGCTCGCGGGAAAATCGAACGCCTAAACCACTCTGTTCGAGCTCTGATTTCTCCTACATTATTTTGATGATCATTCCTACCCATGTAGGTTGGGGTCAACAAAATATTTTCGCATTCGGAAGAGAAAGATGGTGACTCAAATTTTGTAAATAGATCTCGCCGCGACGAAAAACGTCTTTGCTTTAATGACTTCCATCCCAACTCGCATATCATATCTGCCACACTCTTTCCCTATTACGTGATAATACAAAACGAGCTGCCCTTTTTTGTACCCTTTCGATGTCCTCCGTCAATCCCACCTGGTAAGGATCGCACACCGCGCAGCAATAATCTAACAGAGGACGAACGAGTGTAGTGGAATATGTATCTTTAGTCGACTTGTTGCATCTTATAAGTGTCCTGCCAATGAAACGCAACCTTTGTCTCGCCTTTCCCACAATATTATCTATGTGGTGTTTCCAACTGAAGTTGTTCGTAATTTTAACATCCAGGTACGTAGTTGAATTGACAGCCTTGAGTATTGTACTATTTATCGAGTACTCGAATTCCAACGAGTTTCTTTTGGAACTCATGTGGGACACCTCACACTTTTCGTTTTTTAGCGTCAACTGCCACCTGCCACATTATACAGCAATCTTTTATAAATCGCTTTGGAACTGATACTCGTCTTCGGATGACCTTACTAGACGCTAAATTACAGCATCATCTGCGAGCAACCTAAGGGAACTTCTCAGATTGTCACCCACGTCATTTATATATATCAGGAACAGCAGAGGTCGCAGGACGCTTCCCTGGGGAACAGTTGATATCACTTCAGTTTTACTCGATGATTTGCCGTCTATTACTACGAACTGCGACCATCCTGACAGGAAATCACGAATCCATTCGCACAACTGAGACGATACCCCATAGGCCCGCAGCTTGATTAGAAGTCGCTTGTGAGGAACGGTGTCAAAAGCTTTCCGGAAATCTAGAAATACGGAATCAACGTGAGATCCCCTGTCGAAAGCGGCCATTACTTCGTGCGAATAAAGTGCTAGCTGCCTTGCACAAGAACGATGTTTTCTGAAACCATGCTGATTATGTATCAATAGATCGTTCCCTTCTAGGTGATTCATAATCTTTGAATACATTATATGCTCCAAAACCCTAACGCAAACTGACGTCGATGATATAGGTCGGTAGTTCGATGGAATACTCCTACTACCCTTCTCAAACACTGGTGCGACCTGCGCAGTTTTCCAATCTGCAGGTACAGACCTATCGGGGAGCGAGCGGTTGTATATGATTGCTAAGCTCCCGTTGGATGTTACCACCGAGTCCGAATTGCGAACAGTTATTCGGTTTTTAAACGCAAACGGCACTGACCCGATTGAAATCCATCGCCAATTGACGGAAGTGTGTTGAGAGCCGTGCATGATGTCAAAAATATTCGTAAGTGGAGTAGAGAGTTTGCAGGTGGTCGGACCGAAATTCACGACCAACAAAGGAGCGGGAGACCGTCACTATCTGATTAGACAGTGTTGAAGGTTGACCAAAGCATGCACGAAGATCAGCGGATCACCCTGGATGATCTCTGCATGTTGGTTTCTGAGGTTTCTCGAAGCACCGGTCACAGAATTTTAACGAAGACACTGAACTACCGGAAGGTGTGTGCAAGATGGGAGCCATGCATGCTGACTGAGGACCACATGCGGCAACGGGTTGATGCTACACGCGCATTTCTTCACCGCTTGCTGCCGAACAGGACAACTTTCTGGACTCAATTGTCACGGGCTACAAAACCTGGGCATACCACTTAACACCTGATACCGAGCAGCAATCACGCCAGTGGCGGCATCCTCCTTCGCCAAAGCCGCGGAAACTCAAACAAACACAGTCTGCCGGTAAAGTTATGACAACCGTTGTTTGGGATCGGAAAGGGGTATTGTTTGTCGCCTTTATTCCCAGTGGGACCACAGTTAATGCTGACAAGTTCTGTGAGACTCTGAAAAAACTCAAACCTGCAATTCAGAATAGTAGAAGAAGAATGTTGAGGAGGGGCGTACACATTCTACATGACAACGCTCGCCCACACATCGCTCGGCAAACCGTTGCTCTCCTGCAACAGTTTCAGTGGAACATAATCACCCACTCACCCTATAGTCCTGACTTGGCGCCCAGTGACAATCACCTGCTCCCTAGGATAAAAGAACATTAGGCTGGAAAGTGATTCAGCTCCGACGACAAGGTGAATAAAGACGTTCATAACTTTCTGAACAGTATGGCAGCGAGCTGGTATGATATGGGCATACAAAAGCTGCCACAGCGTTTACAAAAATGCATCGACAGGAATGGTAATTATGTAGAAAAATACCTAAATGTTCAAGCAGTAAACTGATGTAATCCATTGTCGAAATGGACAGGTCTATGTACTTATAAACCATAGGAGATCATACGTTTGGTATTAACCTAGTAGGACAATCGGGTCTCTTTGAAAACACCTAGAAATGAATCTAACGTCCTGGTAAACTGTCAGACCCTACACCAATCATAAATCCTCTGCAGGTCCTTTGACAAAACGGTATAGTCTTATTATAGACACCTCCGTCATCTGCGATCATTTGTTACATAATTACATTAAACGAGGTATTGAAAATTTTGATCATACACATACATCTTTCACGACAGAACGTCTTTGCTGCTGGTGAATCTTCCGGCTTCAGTGGCTATTGTCCGCCATACCTTCCTGCTCCTATCATTTCGACCAGAGCTTTGTTGGACATCTTCAGCATTGCTCCTGATTCTGCTCAGTCTCGGTATCACAAAACATTAGTCGTTAGGACGTAGCGGAACTTGTAACAGCTCTCAAGATTTCCAGTGCTTAGCCAGGAAAGCCGCCACTTTTTACTCCGGTTTTATTAGTTAGCTCTCTCTCCCTCTCTGTGCGTGTGCGTGTGCCTGTGTGTGTCTGTCTGTGTGTGTGTGTGTGTGTGTGTGTATGTGTGTGTCTATGTGCGTCTGAGTGTGTGTGTCACTCCCATACATTCACATACATTTTCTCGGTCTTGCACACTTTTCTCATGTCGGTATTAGGCGTACATCTGTCTTCGAATATGTAAGTAGTCAACAGCTTTAACGTGCTTCTCAGCTTCTGAGTCTTATGCTTCATTTTAAATACATGTAGTTCTTGCAGCTCTATAACATAGCACTGACACTGAAAAAGTGGACGAGAATCTGTTCTATGTTAATGCGTGTAGCTGTGTATACGGGTCTAAATGGCCTGCCCTCGTTCTGATAAATGTGCGTTTACGGTGTACCCAGCTCTTACATGCTATTGTGAAGTTGGCGATTGAGTGGTGATCGATGGGAAGTGAAGACTACCAATCGCTAGTCGCACATCGGAAGCCGATTAGTTACGAGCGACCGAAACAAACTGCCATCTTCAAAACGTTACATAATAGCTGAATTCCCAACAGCTACACAATGATTGCTGAAAAAAATAGCGCTCAGTGACTGTTCACCCACATCACGGTTTAATTCAATTATATATGTAGATAGGTACCTGTCTCTGTTATAGAAATTCTGTCGACAGTAGAGAAAATAAAGTCTTCCTGAAATTTTTCATTTCTCCAGGATACTATGGAAAATATTTATGAAGAATTTGTTGCAAAATTTTTCTTAAGAAGTGGAGTTCTGACCTCGATGTGACTTTCTTAACATTTTATTACAATAAAAAAGAAATTTTGTAGATGTTGAAGGGAAAGAAGCAAGGTGAATATTATTTATCTGCTCCGTGGCAGTGGAAAGAAGTTTCTCTAATCACTCTGAATGTTGATGGTTACATTTTTTCGATACTGTTGTGTAGCTGATGTCTTACGATTAAGTTTCCAGAATTTTTTAGCTCTGTCTATTCACTATGCCTCACTTTTGGGTACAGGGACAGTAGTAAATTAGTCCTTGAATTTGGATCGAATATCTTACCGTAGATATTAGTTCATCGCACATTCTGTTTTCCTCATATTTCACATACGGCACTGACCTAGAAACTGCGTGCAGTCCCACGTCTACAACGCTTCCATACCATCACGTAACGTTTCGCTTTGTAAGTGTTTGAATGGTTTTCACAAGGGTGTTATTTCGCTTGGTTGTTCTCGATATATTACTGCATACACACTTAGACGCACTATAGAAACGTAGCTTCGCCATCTGCATGTATTCCTCCTCAGTTAAGTCAGTCCTCATCGTGATGTATGTGTCATCTTCTCCAACTATAGTTTCCATGAATACATCGCAACTATTTCTTACTCTTACCCCATGCTCACTGTATTTAGACTCCACCTTATCGAAGATCTGCACACCACAATTACCCCTGACCCACTCAGTGTGTCGGCAAATAAATCTCAGAACGTCTTAGCAAATGTCTGATACAAAGTTTTTCGTCCAGCTAGAAGTTCATTGTTATTCAAAATTCACAAGACGTGTATGTTTCGGATCTATATGTATCCATAAGTGGTCATCACCGTCATTTTAGAACTCACTATAACATGACCTGAGGTACCACTCTGGCCGAACAGTCGTACTGTACTCATCGAAAAAGTATGCGTATGGGTGTGAGTCGATTGCTTGCCTTTAATGGATACGTATTACACAATTCTGTAGGCACCTGCGTGTAGCTGCTCTCAGATATAACGGCTTCTGACAGAGCATGGCTTCATTTCGAGAAATCGCCAGAAGTTATTCCTTCATAATAGGTAATCAGTAAATCTCAGGGAGAAATTTTGTATTGATTACTAAAGTGTTCAGTGATAAAAATTGCAAACATCCTTGTGAATGGTACTTCTGCTTTTGCATCGCAGATGTAGTGGTAAATTCTGAAGATAACAGGAAAACCACGTATTGGGAAGCGCTTTGGAATAGTCGGAAGCGGCCGTTGGTCATTAATTTAGGTACCAGGCGTATTTGTCAAGAATGTGATTCGCAAGACATGGTGAGGACAGTTGCGTAGAAACATTGCGATTTTTAGTCGTGCTGCGTAAACATATTGTCTGTGCTTGCGTGATTTTCGTTGAGTTATTCTTTGTGCTAAGTGCTTCTTCTTGACGAGACAAGCTTGTCAGCTAGATATCTGAATTACTTGTCGGGACCCGTCCTCAAATATATGAACAGAAAAAACCGCCGGGACCGTAAGTGCTCGCTAAATATATTCTCTCGGTCATCCCTTAGCCACAATAATATCCTGTAAACTACTACTGCAGTGCATTGTGGCCTAACATGTCAAATCGGTATGATACAGCCATTTTTGGATGTGTAATTGCAACAGATATATTTTACCGGAAATAGATCCATTCCTGGTGTCCGAGTTGATGATCACTGTACGAGAGTTGTCTCACAAAATTGTCGTACACCGTTTCGGTAAATGATGCACCCAACTGGGTTTTCAGCGTTACAAAAATTTGCACGATTTTTATTTACTTATTTTATCAACCGGATTTAATGGCCATGAGCAGGCGTTGTTCTGCATTATATTAGCGTACTGTACCACGTTGCATACTGCATAAGTGTGGATTACAAACATATTTTATTTTATTGCATACGACTTACCAGCTGTCGATATAGGTACACATTTTGCTTTTGCTGGTTCTGGAACATGCACATACCCAGCTGGAGAAAAGAAGGCCAATTTTCCTCCCAAGAGAGAAATTAGCATCCTGTAACAACAAACGGTCAAACAAAATTTTTTCTTTATCAGTTTGAAGAAAAGCGGACCTTTTATTGGGAGCTGACTAGTGGCGTGTCTCGTAAAATCACTAAGCCGTTCAACACTTCACGGCAAAGCTAATACGAGTTGCCTGTACCTACAACCCCCTTGTCCCCATTCCTACAAATCATTTTTGGTATTTACTTCTTCTGCGATGTTAATGCTATCAATTGACACGTTGTGCATGTGTTGTGTAATTAGAATAAACGGAGCATTCAAAATTTTTATCATCCAATGCAGGCTTCCACGACCGTTCGGATTAGCTGCTTCTGAATCTTCCATTTTGCATGACTGCAGTCAAAAAAACATTTTTCTTCTTCACGCCTCGGTCAGAGCTGGGGTGGACACCTCCTGGAGGTGCTCCTGGTTCTGGGGAGTCGTGCAGAAGCAAGCGGTCAGTCGACAAGTCAGAGTGGAACCAGCATTACCCCAGTATTTGTCCAATACAACTCTGGACGGATAGTCAGAAAAAAAAGTTTCATGGGCCACGATCACGCAATCCGGTAGATTCACCAGTAGCCATTTAATATTTTATTTAACAACGGATTCTCGCTTCAGAATAGGACGGTCCCACCATATAATATATTCTAGAAGAACGCAATTGGTAGAGGAGGGAAAAGAATTTAACTTAAGAGACGCAATAACGTTCGTACATTATGAAAAAGCTTTTGTGAAAGTCAGTAGACACGAGCTGTGGCATGTTATGGAAAAAGGTTCTTTCCAACGTATCTAATTAAGTCTTTTAAAGCTCTTTACATAGAGACTGAAATTATAATCGAATATATAGGTAACTTGTACAAAAAACATACAACGCAAGTAGTTACAGAAGTATGTAGCCTATCGCTGGATCTTTTCATCTTCTACAGGTATGACCTATTCAGGGCGTGGAAACAAAATATCACCTGCGGCAAAAAGACCAACAGAGACAAATGTGTTAGTACTCTACTATAAGCAAGTCATCATATGATGAAATTTCGACATTGATATTAGTAATAAGGTCTTAACAATTAACGCTATCTGTGTAACAATTAGAAATGCTCAACAAATGCAAGTCATGAGAGAGATATCGATGAAGCTCCGAAGACAAGGTAGAAACCACAGCGCTCTATGCATCTTAAACCTAATTTCCCACGCAGAGAATATGCACTGGGTATAATCTGGTTAATGAGATTTCTCCATAGTTTTAAAGAGTGCATCTGAAGACATCATTCCAGAAATATAGACATTAAGAATGAGTTACTAACTGTTTTAATCCATAAGAAAATAGACCAACACAGGAAAATATGGTTGGGGCATGTTTCAGTATCGTTTATATCAATCCGCAATAGCAGTATGACAGCAATCTAATTTCCAGTGAAGCCGAAACCGTGTAAAAAGCATTGACTTTACACCCTCACCTGTGGCTTTCGGAAGAACCCTGCTGTGAGCCGAGCCATCCAAGCACATATTTCGTTCCAGAATGCGGACTTCATACTCGATGTTACATTTGTTGCTAGGATCACTATCGCAGCGCTGTATTTATTCAGCTTACAACAGCCTTCCCGCCCACAGGCACGCATCAGGGTTCAAATTTTTCTACAGTACTAATTTGTCACGTTCTTGGTAGTTTCAGATCACAGTTCTTGTTCTGACATGTATGTAGTAGCTTACTGATCGTTTGAATGCTTGCTTATGCTGTATACGTCGTTTTATAGGATTTTACTCTAACGTCACATCGCCAGAAATACCATCACTTTCTTCTAATTTTCTGTTAGGTCGTTTTGTTATCTGTCTGTTGGATACAGATATTGCAGTCAATTGTAACTAACTTTTCAATGAGGTAGAGACTTGAAACTTTCAACACAGTCCAGGAGTTCGTGAGAATGAAATATTAACTTCCTACCTTGTCTGGTGTGTGGCCAAAGGTACTTAGTCTATGAGTCCTAATGCCGATGAGTTGGACATTAGAAATGTTACAATGAAATTCAAAAGTGGAGGAGAGTGAAATTTTAACTCGATTTTTTGACTGATTCTTTGATGTGGGTACTTTGGATACAATTGTCAGCCCGCTCTTTCCCTGTTCGTCTTTGTAGGTAAGTCTCCATGTGAGGCTGGATATCTGCAATTCTTTAATTTCACGGGCTTATCGCGGGATATACATAAGAGGTACTAATGAACTGGTAAACTCTGGTGAAGAGAAACTAAAATGAACGTGAAATATACCACAATGCATTTGGTTGATTCGGTGTAAAAGACCAATCAGTGAGGTCATGGGTTCTATACGGTTAGGGAAGGATGGGGAAGGAAATCGGCCGTGGCCTTTCACAGGTACACCACATGTGACTGTTGTGATCTCATGAAGGTATTTGAAATAGGTTGATAAAGTTTGACACACATAAGATAAGAAGCAGGAAATAATTATTTTCAAAAAAATCAATTTTTATATACTGTGTTTCTAAATCGGAGTAAGAAGTATAAATTATTTTTTCATATCCACGTGCAGGTTCCTATTTTTTCTCTGCATCGTGATGACTGGTTGTTGTGTGATGCCCTTAGGTTAGTTAGGTTTAATTAGTTCTAAGCTCTAGGGGACTGGTGACCATAGATGTTAAGTTCCATAGTGCTCAGATCCAGGTTCCTATTTTCTTACAGATAGTCTTGAAAATTTTGTGATAGCGAATGTTCAAAAACTATGAATGTACTTGTAAGATCTAACACGAAAACGAGGAACGCATGTAAAAAGTAATTAATTCCTGAACAACTTACGTCCTGCCTATTATGTACTGAGCACTGTCCACGTTTTTAACTTTAAATCTTACAAGAATTTTTCATAGATATCAAAAATTCACATTCAAACGTTTTGTTGTATTATGTGTAGGGGCTTGAGCTTCTGTACGGAACTAGGGACACTTATAGTTTTTTTTTCTTATTTAAGATGCGTGGCATATTAAAAATTGATTTTTAGTTAAATATCTATTCTCACTGGACTGTCGTTAGTGACAAGGACTTTCGTCATCAGAAGGACTTGACCGACGAGGTTTACTCATCTACATCTGCAGCTGCATCTACACCTATATTGTTTGTTGGAGTGGAGGGCGGGATTCATGACCCTCTGTGAACGAGCCCGATCCCTTGAATACCCACCTGATAACTGATCCTTCTGTGGGGCCTTTACTCTCACCCGCGAAGGAATGTAATGTCTATGAAATGCAAGTTTGACCTCTCCTGAAGAAAGAGCTGCGAGAATCTGCCTGATGATCGATGTAGATTCTTTTAATGAAACGTTTTGATCCGTTTATTTCTGGCCATTGCTCTAAATAACTGGCACCTTTATACTCTATTTTCTTGAAATGTTAGTGCCTATTCACTAGCGCCAAAGCACATCGTATCTATGAGAGAAAGGAACGATATTTCCTTCGTGAGCGAATTCTTACAACACGGAGAGACTTGGCAAGAACGGATGTTGAACTTTTGGACATTTTCTATCAACTAAGTAGCACAATGCATCGAACTGATTGGGACAAGATCGACAGCATCACACGAGCCACCAGAACTAATTAGAGCGCTGCACTGAACCACTGAAGATAAAGATTGAACGACGGCGGAAGCAGACTGACAAGGCGATTCCCGACGTGTCACGCGCATATGATATAAAATTACAACAAGCGACAATAAGAATTCGCAATATCTGTCTCTTAATAACGTATTCATTTAATTTTATATACGGTTATGACATCTTGCCACTAAATATAATCGATTTATTGTAATCGGTTCGAAAATAAACACACTAATATCCATTATTAATATATGACGTCGATGGGCAAAGCCGATGAGTTAAATCCTCTTCTTCAGTTGGCCCATGCTAGCAGCGCGTCTCTGAATTCGCATGATTTCTATTGACATTTTGCACAGAAATAATACTGCTACCATATACCGTAACCCAGTAATGGCATGTAGGCAGTTTCATTTATAGATATACTTCAAAGAGACGAAAGTGATGCGTTCGCCTTCCCTAATACTGATCTATAGTTACGGTCACATTGCATTTTGATTTTTGTACTACCCTAAATATTTATACTATGTGGCGACACGTGCTCGGTATGTTGAGGACTATTCTTGTGTTTACAGGGAATGTGATTACATATCTTTACAGGGAATGTGATTATATATCTTTGTTATGAACACCATCACATTTATCCGTATTTAAACATAAGGATTATCTATTTTACCATAAATTTTCGGTACCTGCATAGAATTGATGAACGACGGTATTTTTCTGCAAGAAAGAAAATCTTCGGCTAACATTCTTGTGCTGCTTCTGATACTATTTGATAAATCGTACTAGCATACTGAGACTGTCAGAGGTCTTACTACGCTTTCTTGGCGATCACTCGATGCGGCTTTCTTTTCGGTGGAACTTTCGCCAGCCAGTAGAACACGCAAAGCTCTTTTAGTCCCGGCAAACACAAGTTATGGCCCTAGTTGAAGACTTTTCGTTATCTTTCACTTTACAATCTCAACTTAGTGTTTCCTCATCCAATAAAGATAGCTACAGGTTTTTTTTTTTTTTTTTTTTTTTTTATACGCATCATTCACTCTCTTTTCTAATATTCATATTTTCTCGACATTGTTTCAACTGTCGGCATTATTGTGATTTACGTGAAGACCAACACCGAATATCTACTTGCATTTGCACGTATATTTTGCTCGTATATTCCTATGAATCCCAGAATTACAGCCGTTTGAGAGCTTTTTTATAGTCTTAACCGCAAAACAGTCACTGGAAGCTGGGATGAGTGTCTAGAGTAAAAACTATACACTTTTAGAATCAGTTTCAAGAGAAGCATGTTCAGCTCCATCAATCTGACGATGTGAGCAACGCATGGTCTCTGTTTCACTTCAATTGACGGTTGTTTCACAACCCACAGTGTAAATTCAGAAATCGAAAGATACGTGCTACTACACTTGAATTCATCTCATGCCTTCTAGAACCGAAATATTCTATGAGACATTAGTATTGTTCCACTGTCTCCTACGTTCACAAATGATGTGATCAGAGCTATTTGGTAGCTTCAGGAAGTAATGAAGTTTAAGCGAGATCGGCTATTGGACCTATAGTATGGTGACTATTTCAGAAAGTCATCAACTAATTAGCAGAAGCACAAGACAACAGAATGCCAAACTGTGGACACCAACTATTCTGCGGTAGAGCTGGACAACGATGTGACAGCAAAACACCACTTCCTTTTGAGATGAATGACTGCATTTTTCTCCTAATGAAGCTGATCTAAAGCCCCTAAATAAATAAATAATTGTAACTTAATGATGATTTGAACCCATCTACAGCCGTATGAAGCAGAAGTGACTTCAACTCACCCCTACCTCAATCAACTATTCCTTCTCATCCTTAGTACAAGGTAACCACCGCGGCGGGGGTTGTCATTCGATATAAAGAGTGGGACTGGTTATTAGACGCTTGTTACTTTTGCTCCCTTTCTTTGGGCGCCGTTTCCGAGAAAAAGGCTGGTAGCCTATTTTCATGCAGATGTGGCATTAAACTGGTAAGGTGAATAATGTGTGAGAATATGGAGGAAGGGCCCATAGAAGTAACCAACAAGAAATGTACCACATGTGTAACTTATAGCATTCTGTTTTACATCACATGTAATGTAGAAAAAATGTTACTATATGAACAGTGAAACCCATCACTCTTACGTGATGTATCAAACATCAATCAGAAAGATGTTTGTGTTTCTCTTCTACTAACCATAATAAGTCCGTCCAATGTCACTGAAATTGAATGAGTCTCAGTGTATCATTTTATTACCTAAAAACATTATTGCAGTAAGACTTTATAAGTTATTTGAGAACTAATACTTACATTTCGGAAAAAATCATTCATTATCGGAGATGGAGACGTTTCCATTAGTTTCATCTGCATATTCTCAACATTTCAAATTCCAAACTTGATGACTGCCCAACCGCCAACAGTGGACACGCTGACATTGTAATAGATTTACGTTTAACTCTGGTCGATACTTGAAATGATTATTTATTTTTCTTCGCAGATGTTCCGCATTCTTTTGGGCGCGTTCTGCCTCCGCTTTAGGACGGAGTCAGATGATGAGTATTTCGAAGACTTGATAGATGAAGATTTAATTGGAAAGCCAGAGGTGAGAAACATCGAGATTTATTGAAAAAGAGTAATAATTATGAGTATGTATTTTGTACTTAGTAGGGCAATACACCCATTACATAACAAATTGCTATAACGTCTACTGAAAGTTGCAAGTTGGTTAATCCAAGGATGTCAATTTTTGAATAACAGCTGACTTCATACGTTCGTATAAACGAGTTTCTAGCATCAATCAATGGAAGTATCATTGGACTGCCTAGACATTCCTCTAATGAGTACATTGTATCTAGTAGTTCGACAATAACTGCTGTTCATGTCTGCACATAAGTGCCAATACACTCGGACACAATAGATGTTTTGCACAATATAACTTACCGAAGTCACATTTATTCACCCGCACATTTTCATCAATATAGTAATAGGAATGAGAAGTGTAATGCTGTCAGTAACACGTAAAACTTCAAGAGTTGGCAACAAATCGTTTTAACTCGATGAACTAATTTATTAAGTGATTCGCTTGATTCACTATTCTACTTACAACGTATTTTCGATCTCGACACAAGGTAAAATAGTATCGATGTTCTCACCTTATTACCATCCGACAACCAGTCCAACGATGAGCCGCTAAATTTAAGGTTTTTTGATACATTAACTGAAATTTGCAAAGCTGCCAAATTTGATAACGTTAATCTTCAAATAGCATTTTTTTTTATACGTGAATAAACACACAAGAAATATTATATTTTAGATAAAGAGTGGAAAAAAAGCAAGTAACCACAAAAGAAAGAATTGTGACGGTGGAAACAAATCTCCCACTGAGGATGAGCACCGCGCGTTGGCGACTGCGCTCAGATGTGGACGAGTTGGTGCTGCTGGCAGCGCAGGCGGAGAAGACCCGGCCACCGCCTGCTGCTGTTGACGTAGACTGTGACAAAGTCATCAGGAAGGTAAGCTAGCATTGCGGCTGTCACTAAGGGTGGATGTGACACACTACCGGCAGGATAGAGGACGACGAAATTCCAGACCAAGCTCAGATATTACACACTGGCGAATCATGAAGCAGCCCCACCGAACTTTCCCCGTCACCACCACCACCGTCCCGCCCCATCTCAAGCTCAACCACTGCTGCCCACTGACGTTGCTCATCTTCAAAATAGTGGCGTTCTTCTAAATTATCTAAAGACGAAGAAGTATTACTTAGGACATTGACGGGACTGTTGAGTTCGTGAATCTTACATTTCTTATCGTTGTGATATATCTGTTGATCGGTATCTAGTGCACAAGTTAGCATAATCCTTGGGGAGAGCTTAGTTCTTACTTCTTGTATTTTCAGCGCCAACTCAGAGACCAACAATTTCGTGACACTTCTTGTCCACCTATCTAATGCTATCCACTTTTAATGAAATGTACTGAACACAGTTTTCGGAAATGCCTTCACAAAAGAAGACGAAGTAAATATTCCAGAATTCGAATCGAGAACAGCTGCCAACATCCGTAACATTTAAGTAAATATTCTCGGGGTAGTTAAGCAACTTAAATCACTTAATAAAAGAAAGTCTTCTGGTCCAGACTGTATACCAATTAGGTTCCTTTCGGAGTATGCTGATGCATTAGCTCCGTACTTAACAATCATATACAACGGTTCGCTCGACGATAGACCCGTACCCAAAGATATTAAAGTTGCACAGGTCACACCAATATTCAAGAGAAGTAATAGGAGTAATCCACTAAATTACAGGCCCATATCGTTAACTTCGATATACAGCAGGATATTAGAACATATATTGTGTTCCAACAGTATGAATTACCTCGACGAAAACGGTCTATTGACACACAGTCGACAAGGGTTTAGAAAACATCTTTCCTGTGTAACACAAATAGCTCTTTATTCACGTGAAGAGCTGATTGCAATTGACAAAGGTTTTCAAATCGATTCCGTATTTCTGGATTTCCGGATAGCTTTTGACACTGTACAACACAAACGGCTCGTAGTGAAATTGAGTGATTATGGAATATCGTCGCAGTTATGTGACCGGATCTGTGATTTCCTGTCAGAGAGGTCACAGTCTGTAGTAATTGACGGAAAGTCATCGAGTAAATCAGAAGTGATTTCTGGCGTTCCCCAACGTAGTGTGATAGGCCATGTGCTGTTCCTTATCTATATAAACGGTTTGGGAGACAATCTGAGCAGCCGTACTAGGTTGTTAGCAGATGACGCTGTCGTTTATCGACTAATAAAGTCATCAGAAGAAAAATACTGTAAAACGATTTAGAAAAAAATATCTGAATTGAGCGGAAAGTGGCAGTTGACCCTAAAGAACGAAAAGTGTGAAGCCATCCACATGAGGGCTAAAAGGAACTCAAACTTCGGTTGCACGATAAATCAGTCTAATCTAAAAGCCATAAATTCAACTAAATAGCTAGGTATTACAATTACGAACAACTTAAATTTTAAATAACATATAGGAAATGTTGTGCGGAAGGCTAATCAAGGAGTGCGTTTTATTTGCAGGACACTTAGAAAATGTAACAGACCAACTAAGGACACTACGCTTGTTCGTCCTGTTTTAGAACACTGCTCCGCGTCGTGGGATCTTTACCAGATAGGACTGTCGGAGTACATCGAAAATGTTCAAAGAACGGAAGAGCATTTTTTATTATCGCGAAATGTGGAGGAGAGTGTCACAAAAATGATACAAGATTTGGGCTGGAAATCATTAATAGAAAGGTGTTTTTCGTTGCGACGCTATCTTCTCACGAAATTCGAATCACCAACTTTCTCCTCCGAATGCGGAACTGTTTTGTTGACACCGACCTATATAGGGAGGAACGATCACCACGATAAAATAAGGGAAATCAGAGCTCGTACGGAAAGATATACGTGTTCATTCTTTCCGCGAGCTATATGGGATTGGGATAATAGAGAATTGTGAAGGTGGTTCGATGAACTCTCTGCCAGGCACTTAAATGTGATTTTCAGAGTATGCCTGTAGATGTAGAACAACACGTTATACAGAATCAGCTGCCTCGATTGGATGGGAGGTGTTAAACCACGCACGTTTCAGCTCTGGCCTTGCAACAAATGAATTTACACTGCTTCACTTTCTTACATGCTTTAAGCATTGAGCCAGCGAGATTGAGATACAGACAGTAGTGACACCAAATGTCGGTAGTATACAATTTTCGTGTTTCCGTGTTTTATGGCTATTGGAACTAATGGGACACTCTTGTACGTAGTTAGCTATGTCGCAAATTGTCCGTTACTCAGCACAGTCTCTTCGCCGATTTTGAAAATATGTTTCGGAGTACACCAGGATAGTCATGATTAATCCTTCATTTAATATAATCCCAAAATTTAACACGTCTAAGAAGTTGAAATGAAATGGTCGATCTTGTCCAAATGTGTGGTATAGTATATAAATTACCTCATTTCTAGGCTGGAGTGTTAGATCTAGACATCCACATGATTGTTGGGGTGTAACTTGATGCCATCTGTATTGGATTTGACGGAGCAGGGGGAAATGCAGCAGAGATCGTTCAAGAGCATGGCTTGAATAGAACGCTCGAGGAGAACCTGAGAAGAGCGAGGACATGTTACAAGTAACTACCTCTGCAAAGCGATACACTCCTTCCACAGACGTAACATTGAAGACACCGCCAATAAGAATTCATTATAAAAATCTACATGTCATAATGTCGACTATCAGAATTGAATATTTAGCATCAAAGCACCCAAAGGCCTTCGTATTAGGATTAACCGAAGTATCGAATGTATAAATGAATAAAAGCACAGACATAATGAAAATGTTAAATGAAGTAAAAGAAAAACAGAAGTAGTAGAAGTGTAAATGATTCTTGCCCACGTAATTTTTAGACATATTGTTGAGATGATCACTACATCATCCACATTCGAAAGTAAATAAGTTAACACATTTTAGTATTCAATTTGAAGTCAAAACCGTACATATTAACAGGGTCACCTATTATCAATTTCAAACTGACTTTCCGTGCACTACATTTCCCTCAAAAATTACTTTCTAACATCAACACCCGCAACTGAAAGGAAATAATAAAATTATTACACACAGTCATATTTACGAAACTGACAAACAGTTCAATGCTTATGTTCTTAATGCCAATGTTTATATGGGACAATACAGCTGCACCTACCAATTATTTTTATGGAACCTGCACTTCTTGTGTATCAGGAACGGCTTCCGGACAATCGACATACACGTAATATATAAGTTTTCATGTCTGAGCTTTGTGTGCCTGTCAACAAACTGAATTGTACAGTAAAAAATAGTAGTATTTATTTGTCAATAGTCTTTGCCACGGTATTTCCAAACCAAGATACACTTTACTTCTGCCATACTTAGCCAAGTGTCTCCAATCTTTCTGTGTGTTATCAGCAGTGTAGTGATACAGGTTATTGATGTCTCTGTGCGTTTATTCCATTATTAGCACTTAATCTTTCGCAAATTGTTTAGGAACGTTGCCTTATAAAGCGTGCATCACCATCAGAAGCAACGAAATTAACAGGAGATATGAAAATGGAAAGTGTGAATGTAACACCTTCCAGCACCTAACCTCCAGAGCTTTCGGGAACGATTGAGTACAATAAACGGAAAACGGAATAAACTTACAGAGGCATCCAGAAAGTCTATGGCTCTACAGCTATTGACACGAAGAAAGTTGGGAAGTACTTGGATGCACATGGCAGCAGTGAGGTATAGCCTGGTCAAAAAATACCGTGTAACTCATGACAAACACTCACTCAAATTTTTTACACTATGATTACATTTTCTAACAGACGCTCAGAGGTCCGAGAGAGAACTTACATCGATTCGAGGCCCTTGCCTGTCTGGATACCGTTCCTGATACAGACGTTCCAAGTTGTATAAAGCGAATCAGTGGGAGCTGGAAATTACCCTGTGTAACAGCAGCCTAAAACTCTTTTGGCTCCTCTTAACATTTTGTAAGTTACTGTTCGACCTCACGTAAACTATCCCAAATCTGCTCAATGGTGCGATATTCTCTTGCTGCATCGCTATCCTGTAAATGCTTGCCATTAGCTCACTCCTTGTGACGAACTTTAAAATTCAACTGGATTTTGCTTCGCTTCTTCAGTGAAACTTAGTAACTTATTCTCACACATATCGATATTTGTATTCAGTAATTACTCGTACAAAGTGAATTCTAACACGGTAACACATTTTTAAACTATTCTACAGTTTCAAAAATTTTGTCTTGTTCATAATAAAATAATGGCTAATGTGACGACACAAGAAAATGTCAATGAAAGAATATGTTACGTCAGAATCAAAGGCTAACATAGAAATATCTCATTAATAAGGGCCGCAACTGAGGACAAGGAGGAAGGCATAAAAGGCGAATCCTATGACTCCTTAGACCATATGTACTCCAGATTATTACAGTATGACATCAAAATTGTACTGGGAGACTTAAATGACAAAACAGGACAAACACAACAATGGTAACCATATATAGGCATGTTCAGCCTTCACAATGAATCAAATGGTAATGGTAAAAGGCATATCAACTTTGCCATAGCTATAAACATGAAAATAGCAAGTACATTATTCCCCCATAAAGACATACGTAACGCAACGTGGACCTCACTGGATGAATTAACTAGGAACCAAGTAGACCATGTTTTGATAGGGAAAAATCATAAGAAGGCAATAACGTATATAAGGAAAATGAGTGAGGCTGAGATAGGATCAGACCATTCTCATGTGCTAATAAAGATGAAACACTCGTTACCAAAACAACCAAGTAAGAACAACAGTGGTAAAAGAAACCCAAAGAGTGTATGTGAGTAGGCTAAAGGAGAAGGAGGTGAACAAATAGCCTAAGATTAAGCTTAAAAATAGATTCGCTGAATTAGAGAATGACAACAATTGAAAAGAATATGAAGACATCAACACAAAATGCAAGAAGGTGTCAGCAGTTATGAGGGTGAGAGCGCATGAACTACTAGGATATAATAATATCAGAAATATAAAACGCAAATCATGGTTCAATGAAACATGTAGAAAAGCAGTACAGAACAGGAAGGGAGCCAGGCAGGCAATGATGAACAATAACAACCGTGATAACCTAAGATCTTACAGGAAAGCCAAGAGAGAAATTTAGAGTATAATAAGGCGAGAGAAAATAACATTCATATATAAACAGATAGAGAAAGCTGAGGAGGACTATAACCAGAAAAATAGAAAACAGTTTTACAGGACAATGAATAGCTTTAGAAAAGGATAGAGAGCTAAGTCTGTGATAATGAAGAATGAGAATGGAAAACTGATCACTACGAATGAAAGAAATTTAGAGAACAGGAGGAAATACTTCATAGAACTGCTGGAAACCCGGTAGATACCTGCAACAATGAAAGCAAGGCAGAAAACTATCAGAATGTACAACCATTAGTCGAACAACCAACTCTGATGGAGGTGAAGGAGGCAATAAAAGACTAAAAATGGGAATGCACCTGGCATAGACATGATGTCAGCAGAGCTCATCAAAGAAGAGTAAGAGAAGACACATGAATGGTTAGCCGAACAGATAAAAAAGGTATGTAGAAAAGAAGTAATGCTGGAGGAATGGAAAACTGCTGCTGTGTGTCCCATATACAAGAAAGGAGACAAAATGCTGACACAGTATTACAGAGGGTTATCTCTGCTGTGCGCATGCTGCAAAGTAATGTCAGGAAGTGTACTAAACAGGCTCAACCCATACATTGAGGATATATTAGACATAGTGAAAGTTAAATCAACAATTGAGCAATTATTCACACTAAGACAAATATTAGATAAGAACTGGGAGCACAATCGTGACAGCTTTTGCCTGTTTATGGACTTCAACAAAGCATATATTAAGAGACGAAATGTGGAGGATAATGGCAGAGTGTGGGATACCTTTAAAGCTGATAGAGCTAAGCAAAATGTGTGATGGAATCGAAGTCTAGTGTGAAAGTACAGGGGGAGTTCTCAGAAGCATTTGAAGTAAAAACAGGAATGGGACATGGAGATATTATATCATCAACCCTGTTCAATTTGGTCCTCAACAACACCCTGAGGAGAGTAACATGTGAAAGTGCAGGAGTCACCATAGGAATAAAGATAAGTGTCTTGGCTTTTGTGGATGATACTGCGAAGATAGGAAAGAAGATGGAAGACCTGAAGAAAATGGCGACTGTGATAGTGGAAGAAGCTAAGAAAGTAGGTCTAAGTATAAATGAAAGTAAAACAATGTTCATGGTAATAGGAAGAATAGCTCATTTAGAACCAAACCATCTAAAAATCGGAAATCTAACAATACTGAAGACAGACACATTCACGTCCCTCCGTGTCAACATCAGCCAGCAAAACCTCATGGAACAAGGGGTAGTAACAAGAATCGAAATTGGGGGAAGACGTCTAGGAGCTACGCACAACATAAGATCGAATTTACTGTATAGGCATGGAAAAACATAAATATATGACACCATCATCAAGTCAATAGTGTGCTATGCAAGTGAGACAGGGACCCTGACAAAGAAAACAGAGAAAAAACTCATCACTTTTGAAAATAACGTTCTGAGAAGAATATGTAGGCCAGTGAATGAAAATGAACAGTGGAGAATAAGAAAAAAAACAGAGCTCTCAGGCAATTATACACACTGTCCGACGTCGTAACGAATGTCAAAATTGGGAGACTAAGATTTTACGGACATTTGAGGAGGAGAGGGGAGAACACGGTAAGAAAGGCTGAAGTGGATGGAGATGCTGAAGGAAAGAGACCACTGGGACGGCCGAGAATGAGATGGAAGGATGATATCATGGGAGATGCACAGATGCGCTGGGAGATGAAGATGCAGATGACAGGAAAGTGTGGAAGGCTGGACTGAGTGACGCCAAGGACCGGCTGCGGTTTATGTAGCCAATAAGTAAGTTTGGTCCTGTACTTGCTTTCTTATAATTTCAAATAGCTAATTGGGATCTGGTTGGGAGTTGTGCAAGCATGGACTTTAAATTGGTCCCGTTTTCCAATAAACTACATCACTAGAGCACATACAAGTAACAAGTCTTTGCACTCAACTTGAAATAACAACAATCTTATCTCAAAACAGGGCAGCAGCAAGTTGCCCTGGAACTTAAAAAATGGTTCAAATGGCCCTGAACACTTTGGGACTTAACATCTCAGGTCATCAGTCCCCTAGAACTTAGAACTACTTAAACCTAACTAACCTAAGGACATGAACCATTTCCATGCCTGAGGCAGAATTTGAACCTGCGACCGTAGCGGTCGCGCGGTTCCAGACTGCAGCGCCTAGAACCGCTCGGCCACTTCGGCCGGCCTGGAACTTCCTCTAAAATATTTTTCAAGTTTCATGTAGGTAAAAATAAACAATACCACTTATGCCCACAAAGACTTTACCAAAGCATACCAAAATAAACTGACATATTGCTTCTTTCGGTAAATAACTTTAGAAGAGGATACAAATATAAAGACAGTTTAATTCCGCCTGTAAATAATTTGACAACGGAGCACTAAAATGAAATGACCGAAGCAGAATGGTTTGGTGTACTTAACTACTATCCACTAATGCCAGCCTTAACCGTATCCTACACAAACTATGAAAATCAGCACAACCACATAGAACTACGGAACCACGGAAACAACAGAAATACAATAACTATCGCCAGTACAATATCACTGTACAACGGTATCCCTGCGTTTTCAAATTCACATTCAGAACGTCACACTATATGAGACCACATTCCCCCCATGTGTACACACTTAAAAACAGTGTAGCACAATCAAGTTCCTCACAGACTCTCCGTGTTTCTTTACACACCATCCAAACGAAGCCGATTTCTATTATCTCGGCACACTCCGCAGCACAGTAATCTAGTAGGTCAAACTCTGACAACTACCAGTGCTTGGCAGTAGCAAATACTGTACACAAAAGCATGAACCACTTTATGCTCTGCTCTGTCTTGCTATAACCAGACTCTCCACCGTCCTTCATCTTGGTCTGTATTCTACCGTCTTCTACTGGACATCGCTTCCAGAGCCTGATGACCTGAACATCTCAGCAAACTCTTCTTTGTTTTTACATCATGTCCTAAAGCCCATAATTTCTTCGCAAACCTGAATTTTGTTACCGTTTCAACGTTATACTCTGCCTTCGATATCATATTCATATTTCCCTTTTCCCCAAACACAACATCTGTTTTGTTCAACGCATTTTAAAGATCCTCTTCAAGGCTTATACGAATTTGAACTTCATCACCCAGTAAAACCATCACAATAATTTTCAACAGAAACCAAAATAGTATCAATATAAACGTTATCATCTGCAACTACATTCAAATTGGCAACTATGTCACTGACGTACACAAACATAACTCTAATTCCACAAAACGCCATATCACAATAAAATACCTCGTCACTGTGCCTATCACCATGATGAAGAGTTGAATTTTAATCATATCCATCCTATTGTAAAAAGGCAGTGTTGCATCAATCGTTACGCTTATTCAGCATACAGTACACAATAAAGCAATATTATCATACACATACGTATTTCGAGAGCGACATCTCATCAGGTCCGTATTCACATGACGAAGTAGCAGTACTTGTAAATGTGAAGTAGGAGTCATCAAATAAACAAGTATGAAGGAAAATCCTTATCTTACATTCAAGCTTCCAGCTGTGTGTGGTTTCATCACGCTACCGCTCCTTCACTATAACCTTTTATTGAATAGTGTTTCCGATCGCGTTCGCTAGTAGTTACATCAGCTTATTTCTGCTTCAGTGGTTTGTTGAATGATCAGTAAATACTGGTGAATACTAAACGTCAGTTGAATGTAGAAAACTATGAACTAAAGAGACCATTTTCGAGGAAAACAAATGATATACATACAGTAGTATTGTGGCGTAATGTTAATAAGAGTGCGATGTTATTTTCTAAACATATGAAAGAAAAAAAATGAAGCAGCCATGGAAGCTTCTGTGACTGCGTCCCGATTGCACGTTACGCACAGCTAAAACAAGATTGAATAATAATTTCAAGAAAACCAAAAATTTAATATTCCACGTTTTTATATGAGACGAGAAAGTATAAAACAATTTCTCCTAATCCCAAGCAGATTCTTAGCCCCATCAGATTGCTCTGACTATGGATTTCAAATGCCTACAAAAATACGTCTGAGATTTGTAAGGAAAAGCATGAAGCACATAAATAGACAGTTGATAAGTGAATAACGCTCATCTTATTGTTTATTAAATGCAACTCACATGTTTCGTTACAAATATTACAAGTATTAACATAGCTATTTGAAATTCACAAGAAGAACGTTTCATAAATATTTGTATAGGAGCTCGAATCTGTATTCGACTGTGAGAAATAATTCTGTACTTTTTAGAGCAATTTAAAAATGTGTTAATCCAAAATATTATCAATATTCGAATAAATATTTACTACTTATTGTCACGTGTGGTGAAGATAGCTATACTATAAGAGAGACACGTGTTGAATTTCAGGTTTACCTCTGTTTGTTTACAAATAATAATAGCTGAAATAAAACATTGCGCTACATACCTATTAATAATAATATCAACCTGTTTCATTGTTATTCTCCTGAAAAATGAGGAATGTAATAGTGTTATACCTACCAACAATAGTATTAAAATTTACAAATGTTATGTTCCTAAAAGCAGTTTAAAAGCAAGCTAAATCCATCTTATATGATTTTTACCAGATTTTTCTTTCAATACAAACGTTATAATCGCTTCCCTACCCTCGTACTTATGTCCATATATTTCACACATCTTCTCCCTCACATTCTCTCTGTCCAACTCCTTGGCGCCCTCTGTCCGTCCATCACCTCCTTGCTCTCTCTCTATCAGCCTCCTCCCACCTCCTCTCTCTAACCATCTCCCACTTCCCTCTCCCCTGTACATCTCCATCTTCTCATCTTTCCATCTCGTATTCCCCTCTAAGCCCATCTGCCCCTGTCCCTTCGCTTTGTATCTTCACTTACCCCTCTCGCTATCCATCCACTCCTCCACCCTTTAGATCTCCATCTACTCCTCACGTGCCTCTCTCACATTTTCCTTCCCCTCTCTCTATCTGCTCCTTCCTCCCTATATCTCCCCTCCACCCACTTTTTGTCCATCTCCTTCTCCCCTGTACTGTTTGTATATATAAGCCGTGCAATACCTGCACAACATACTAGATATGCACGTCTTTTAGATGCCAAGCGTTACCAAAATTTTTGATCCCCCCCCACACTCCCAGTGGTACCGGACAGACCGATAGATAGCGTGTTACTATTGCATTTTCAGCTAGTTCCGATATATTTTTATAATTTCAGGTATCCGGATTACAGAAAGTAAATTTAAAATCGGTAGCAAAATTTGTACCAAACAGATAGACAAAACAGCAATATAATAAAAATGTGGAAAGAAGGCAACTTGACATATTTGAAGGACTCAAAATAGCACTTCATTGGTACAGGTTTAATAACCTGTTCTATGTAGAAACACGAGATAGCCAGAACTGATTCCTATTTCTTGGACCATTTCTGATATTAGCATAAACAGCTCATACATATAGATATTTTACCATATATCCCCTGAAAATATACGCTATACAGAGTGATTTACATTGTTTGGTAGGAGAATCAGTCTAAGAGAAGAGAAAGGACGCATAGTAGCAGATAGCTGTGGTCTGTATCGTCCGCCATATTGTAGTTAGGCTAAAAGGGGCAATCAGTTTGCATGAGATTCAGGATAAGGTACGTATTTGTGGACATAAACCTATTATCACGGCGACAGTGAGTGAAGAAGACTTAACAGAGAAGATTGAAATAATTTATTAGAAGTCACCCCCATAACCATCCGTAACACATCAATTCTTCTCTAAGCTATGAAATTTACACTCTCTCTTCCTGTTCTTTCCTTGAAAATGCCTTCAGAAATAATACTAGTACAGATACAGGAAAATAATTTATTGGAAAAAAAATTTACGACCCTTTAACCGTCGTTCAACATACCTTGCCCCACTTAGTAGGAAACTTTCGTGGCGCGGCACAGCTTTTTTCATGCCTTCAAAAAATGGTTTAAATGGCTCTGAGCACTAAGGGACTTAACTGCTGAGGTCATCAGTCCCCTAGGACTTAGAACTACTTAAACCTAACTAACCTAAGGACATGACACACATCCTTGCCCGAGGCAAGGTTCGTACCTACGACCGTATCCGTCGCGGGGTTCCAGACTGAAGCGCCTAGAAGCGCTGGGCCACTGCACGATGGAAGACCGAGATTTATTTCAATGACTTCGCTATGAATTACTAGAGCAGCATATGAATACTAGAGTTGTGATTCCATTTGTCCAGGAGGAAGCGTCACTGGCAGGAATGAAGTTAAATAATAATAATGAATTAGGTCCTAACAGAATTATGGCAGAAATATTGCATCAGTTTTTGCACGAAATCGTACCATATCTAATAATGTCAATAAACAAATGTATTCCATGGGGTCAGAACCCAGAATATACAAAATCTCCCGCTCATAGACAGGTCGGTGTTGTTACTAACGGATTTTGCATCGTTAAATTACCACCACTTTAATCCCTAGGACATAGTAAGCGTACCACAGCAGTTTGCGTGTACTGTCATTCATGTGAAATTGAGCGAAAGTTTTCTACTTACCTGTGAATCGTGTAATTAAGTTTTCACGTTGGTGTCTGCTCGTATTCACCAGGTGGAATGTGGGAAACCACGTAAAATTCAAACCAAGCTGGCCAGCACTCAGACAGACGTTGATTTGAACCAAGGCCGGCGAATCTCCTCATCCTGGAATCGGCGCTTTAAGAAACACGGCTGGCGGGGTGGGTAATCTAGGATAGTTCGGATATTGTTATACTAAAAATGGAGGGAGAAAAGACTCATGAGAACTGAAGCAACGATCACAGCATAGGGCGAAATTAGGAGTACTTATAGGCCGTTTCTTTTTTTTGGTAAATGCTCTAACGAACGTGCAGGAAAAGTTTCTATGCTGCCACCAAACGAATCACAGACAGGTAATAGGCATGAATACCCTGCAGTACGATTTCAGCAAATGAAAATGCACTGGGGACCATTAAGTCACGTCCTGCTTTCTGTAAACACCTCAGACGACAAATACGTTATAAGCATAAACATTGATATAGCTGTAGCGTTTGATAATTTATTGTGGCCTGCGCTATTAACATAACTTAAGCAGGTAGACTGCCTCATGTACCTATATAACAGCCTGTTGTAATATAACAAAATATGGAGAAAGTTACACAATGTCTCCTACTTCTAACTTTGTAGATAATCTTTTGTTATTTGTATCCCATGAATATGACGTTAAATACTTAGTAAGATAACTGTCAGTATTATTTCTGTGGATTTAAAATTGGAATCGTGTGTTTAAATAGTTTCTTTTGTATCTGTTTCACATCACCGGAGAGCGCAGTAACACGACGACGGTAGCATCTTCGGCGCAGATGCAAAGAATGGAACTGACGCTGTTGTCCAACAGGTGAAAGCCATAGTACGCCAGAAGATATTTGGTGGTGTTACCAAACTCTGAGTGGATACATTTCGGTACCTACTTAATTCCATGTAAAAAAAAATCGGCGATCAGTGTTGTAAAGGAAAATGTAATAGTAATTGGTTCAGTTCTTTTTCTTCGCTTCACCGCTCATGATCAATTTCGTTGTTATTGTAAATACTACATTCAAATCAAATATATCGTTGAAACTGAGAAATGATTTCTTCATTTGTCAAAAAATCTGCAGTGAACATTTATGAGGAAGAAAGTTCATTGCTTCTGAATCTGATTTTAGAAGAAAAAGACTGGTTTTTCTTCATGATTGAGTTTTGCTTAAAATACTACAATTATTGTAGTTCGAACTGAATCAGTTATCTACAATTAAAGGCCAGAGCGAAGATAATTACCCGCATGACAACTTTTGAGAAGTCATGGAATTTTTATGAAACTGATGTTACACAAATGTTACACAAATGATTGTATTTTTGCTCTCTCTACTTCCGAGCTTGCAGGAAGTTAACTTAATCATTTCACGGAAGTAATTCAAATTCTCAATGGTGCTACCTCTGGAAAATAACACTGAAACGGTCAATCTGAGCTGTTATACATACCTGACTGAAAGCTTTCGTCAACTAGGTGTTACGACGCCTGCTGATGTTGTCTGTTCAAGTAATAACTAGCAGTAAATGGAGTGACGCCACATGTGGCGAACAGTATAGTTGCGTGACCATAAATTTGCAGAAGGGAAGCTCACGAGAAGAGTAAGAGGTGGTTAGATGGAAGAATAGGCATTAACGGATGCAAGAATGGAGAGGGAAGTAAGCCAAGTGCCGAGGAGAATACTGCATTCATCATTCGGCCAGCGGGGGATGGCGATAATGAGAAGTATTGTGATGGCGGCAGCCACGGTAGCAAGCCTTGTAACGGTCGAGAGATGCAGTGCCCAGCGGTGGCAGGCGGAGTAGCTGATACCATGAGCAACGACCAGAGGCACAGCGCCCTGGTGGAGGGGCAGCCGCGGCAGCCGACGGCAGAGTAGTGACTGAAAGGTGCAGTAATACAGGGTATATGTGAGTACTAGTGAATTAAGATGGAGTGAACTCCAATATTTAAGCACGAATTGGATCTTGGATCATTAGTGAAAAGGAATACTAGGGGGATACGTGCTATTTGTAATTTAACACTAAATGAACTCCCATGTATGAGCAAGGGTGTATCCCCCTTGGAAATAGTAATAAACGTATGATAAAGGAGCCATTATTATCAGCACTTTTGCGGCCGCCGTTGGAAGGAGCGAACTGGTAGGTACAGACTGTAATACTGGATAGTAAATTAATACAGAATACTGAGATAAGACTGACAGTATAAACCAGGAATCTAAGGAACCGCTCTGTCTAGTCAGAGACTATTCTTAGCTAAATCACATCGCAAACGCTCTTGAAGCGAGAGGTAATGCAAGAAGTCGTTTTTACTCATTTGAAGGAACGCTACTAGTGGGGCAGACGCCTCATACAAAAGACTTCTTACTGAAAAAACCAAAGTCAGTTCGCATTAAAGGCCTATATAATATAGACCATTTTAAATCATTTCTGAGCAGAAAATGGCACGAAGCACACTCATTGCAGGAAGAGCAGTACTGTTATTCATAGATTTAAACACGTTAACCACTAGTACTCACTATTTGTTAATAATCTAAACAGTTAAGCAATGATAGGAAGAACTAATTTCCCGGAGTGTTTAAGCGTAGAGGACGAATCATCGAAGAAAAGAAGAATGATAAGCAAGCCATTAATCGGAAATAAGTATTAACTGATAAAGGCTAAACAAACAGAACGGAGTAGTGTCATTACCATACAAAACACATCCAGATGAGGTAAGGAATGTCTGAATACCCATTTCTGAAAAGTACCTGCACGTGGAATTAGTTAATTTAGCCAAACGATTAACCTATATTGAAGCAAAGTGACATAAAACGGAGTAAGTAAATAATTCATAATAACAATATTTCAAGCAGGGAAGACAGTGAAGTCCCATAAATACCTTAGAAACCTGGCTTACCCAGTGCATGATGGGAATGGGTAAGGTGAGTAGAAGATAAAACGACCAGTGGCATCCGGTACGTAAATGTCCGCGAGAAGGTACTGATAGTCTCTTCAATAAGAGACTGCAAAGATACTATGGGAGACCACTCGTACTTTGACACTATTCACATTCATCTCTTAGTTATGTTTAGAGACTTCTCCAAAGTCCTTAGTAACATGCCAAAGTGGCGCCAAGTCCGGTATGTGTGTACATGAAATTTGTCGCCTTCAGATTTTAAAATTTTAAAGTTAATTGCCTTTATTATGTGGGAGACACGTTGATATTGAGCTTCCTGGTACCGATTCTTATCTCAGGCGATAACTAATATATACTTACTAAAAGGAGAAGTTAAATGACAAGACTTCGTGCATGAGAAATCACATTATGAATGCAAGGAAGTTATGTATTTGAAATGAAAGCAAAGAAGTAACTGCTTAAAATGGAAAACCGGAAGAGAAGGTAGCACAGACGCTAATATGATGTAGTTTAAGGAACTACCTCAATATGCAGGTATTCCGCCATGCTGTGAATCCTCGAAAAAAAGAAAAAAAAATTGTAATTACATTTCTGACATTTTAAAATCAGGGAAAATTTATAACACGAGAAAGTATTATATGGATACTAGCTGCATAAGTAAAATGAGAGTGTCTGAATCCTATATACGGGAGTAACATGCAAGCTTATAAATAAAGAGAACATTGTCAATACATTTAAAGTAACTTATTTAATTAGCAGTATAAGGACAATGACAGTTGTAGGGTTAATTACAATAAAGACTGGAGCAAGTTTAACTTAATAATAATAGATGGTGAAAGGAGAACTTTTAAGAGTTGTTGTCTGGGAGAGATATGTGGTTATGTAGTGATCTTTAAGACGCGAGCTAGAACCTCGAGAAACAATTCAAGATAGGTTAATTTGAATCGGTGGAATAAGGTATATCATGCACAGTACTGAATGGGCGCGGTTAATAATGACTATAGGGAAACAAAAGATTGTCATAAGTCTTAAAATAAGGCAGAGAGGAGATAATATTAGTTTTATGCCTACCAAACTAAGCTAGGAAGTGGAGGATGTAGTGTAACCAAATGTCAAGAGAGTTGTACAGTGCCTCCTATCGCTCAGATTGCCGGTAATCATTGAAAGTATTCTGCGGGGATAAGGCTAGGCATTAAGTAAAATTACCGACAGTGTGATTTGAGTAGGTTTTTGTTGTTGTAACTGTGTATTTGAAAGGTTGGCTTTGCATCTGTTTCATTTCGTGGGAAAGCTTAGTATCATGATGACTGTAGTATCCTAGGCGCAGCCGCCAAGCATCGAGCTGACCACTCTCGCCCACCAGGCCAAGATTATTGCGCTGTGGAAGATCCTGTCGGCTTGTTTTATCGTCTCCTGTTTCAAATGAAGTGCGTATGCTTAATTCTACGTAACAAACAAGAAAAATGGACGTAGATGTCGTAAAAGAAAACGTTATGCTAGTTTATTCAGTTCCTGTTCTATCCTTGAATAATTACGATCAACATTGACGTGATTGTAAATACGAATTTCAAATAAAACAAACCCCAGATACTGAGAAGAAATTTATTCGTCTATCAACAAAGTTGAAGTGACCATTTACATGGAACAAAGTTATTTCGTTTTGGATCTCATTACATTAGAAGAAGATAAAGTTTTATTCGTGATTGGGTTCTGCTGATGGCACAACAGTTACTATAGTACCCAGTGAATCAGTTATCGGTCTGTCAACACCGAAATTGAACTGTTGATGACCAGAAACATGTTACCCGGTCGGACGAGTCTCGTTTCAAATTGTATCGAGCGGGTGGACGTCTACGGGTATGGAGACCACCTCATGAGTCCATAGGCCCTGCTTGTCAGCAGGGGAACTGTTCATGCTGATGGAGGCTCTGCAATGGTGTAGGGCGTGTGAAGTTGGAGTGATATGGGACCCTGGATACGTCTAGGAAAGGTGACAAGTACATACGCATCCTGTATGATCACCTACATCCATTTTGAATTCCGACGGACTTGTGCAATTCTAGCAGGGCAATGCGATTATTCCACACATCCAAAATTCCTACAAAGTGGATCCAGGAACACTCTTCTGAGTTTGAACACTTCCACTGGCGACCAGACTTTCCAGACATGAATATTATTCAGCATATCTAGGATGCCTTGCAACGTACTATTCAGAAGAGGTCTCCAACCCTTCGTACTCTTGCGGATTTATGGACAGCCTGCCGGATTCATAGTGTCAGTTCCCTTGAGCACTACTTCAGACATTAATTGCGTCCATGTCAGGTCGTGTTGCGGCACTTCCACCTACTCGGTGGGCCCTACACGATATTAGGCAGGTGTACCAGTTTCTCTGCCTCTTCAGTGTACGTAGTTGATTATACGTTTTCATCAACTGTGTGTTAGGTACGACGTCTACTGATGTCTGTGTAAGTATTAACGTCCAAAAAAGGGGTGGGGCGACACACTATGAAGTTCTTACAAGGATATGCTGGTGCAATTGGTATAATCTGGGATAAAAAGTCATGTAGAATGTAAACAAAGTCTTCCAACAGTATTCTGATTGTGGTCGAGAGTTTGGAATGTTGAATACAGCCATTACTGAAGCAATTTTAAGATATAGCAAAAAGAAGAAGCAGCGCTCCTTATACAGGTGATATTCTAATTACGGTATTTGTAATTGAGGGGTAAAATTAGAGGGATATATCTTGAAATTTCTTGATCTACTAAGTAATTGGTACCCAGAAAACTATCTGACGATAGTAGAACACAAAACGGTTTATATGTTTCCAAAAGGGAACGTTATCAAAATTGGAACATCCCACATCAGATAAATGACCAACGTCTGAAAATAAAAGGAGTATATATATCGAAGGTAAGCTAAACTTTCATGCACGTATACAAATCATCTGTCAGAATGGCATTAAAATCCTGAACGAAATAGGAACAAATGGCCAAAAAAGCTTTCTACTCCCACTGAGTGCAATAACCACGTAGCATAATGCAATTCTAACGGCTATAGTGAACTAGGGATGAGCCTTTCGGCTCGTAGAGGTACAAAGGTAACACAACACAGGCCTTACGAGAATCACAGAGAAGCGTACTCTCACGTCTGACGGTTTCCTGTAGAATAACACTGAACGAGGCGACGCTGCCTCTGCACTCAGCCGCAAGAAGGAAATATGAGCTGTATTGGCTAAAAAAGGGCGAATATGGATTCTACATCCAATAAGGAAATAAAACCATGTAGTGGTAGATAATAGCAAGAAATCTGGGACGTGGCAGAAACTCACCAGTTTCATCCTAACACTAAAGAAAGCTCCAGAATATCATACTTGCTTCTGACCTAGGGAGCTGCGCACCACCTGTCGGGACATGGTTCATATCCCAGCTACTTGCTGAAAACATGACAATGCATCATAGACATCTGTGAATGAGGAGTCACTGGCACCTTATACGACATTATCTGATAGTGTATCATTAGTCAAGATGCTACAGACCTGGAGAGGAACCTCTTTGGTGATACAAGGGTCCATAACGTAACATGGAATGGGGTCTGAATGTATCTACTTATGAAGTACAAAAATGCATAACGGAGAGACAATCAGGAAGAGGCAACACATAGTGACAACCAAATGCATCACAGTAGAAAGTGAACCTGACAACTTCACATAAGTAGGTGTATAGCGTTGTATTCGATTGTAGTCCAAATTATAAATGTACTAACAGGATGCGTATCAACATTGAGCTGCGTCTTTACACGAAGCCGGTTAGTACACAATCGAGTGCGCGCACTTGAAATGGGCAAATAACGGACCGTTAGCTCTCTGATTTAACATTATCCCGTGGATGACCATATATGGTCGGTGCCTTGACACATATTACGGTACATTGGGTTTTCGCTAGCTCACCAGATACTGTTAGAAACATCATTATGGGAGCGTTGCATGTTATTTCAGGTTTAACGTCCGATACTTGCCGAAAAGTTACTGATGATGAACGCTGGTCATCCCATTCTCTTTTCTCGACTGGAATACGAAGCATTTATTGCACCTGATGATGCAGGTAAAACGCTGGAAACCGATAGTGACGACTGACAAAAGTAGTTACAGCGAAAGTGATCTTATCTTTTCAAAACGATATATACAGGATGTAGATGCCCTGATTTCAGAGTCTGCTGCCACAGATACATCGCGTCGTTGACTAACGCATGTAAGATGGGCGTAGTATGTATTTATTTACGCACCACCAACGTAAACAGCATCAATGCCAGTACACCCATCGTATCATAGAGTTAAGCCTGTGACTCTAAGGTATGTGGTTGCTGAATTTACTAAGGGAATGGCTATGTACATAATTGCAGCTATAGCTCTGAATACAGTTCGGGCAGAATTCAGAGCATATATAAACAATTATTTTGACAGTACTGTAAAACTGAATGATTTTGTTTGTAAACAACGAAATGTTCTATAAAATGAAATTGCTCTTGTTAGCTTCCATCATACAATAACTTTAAAGGGGAGAGGGGATCAAATAATATTAACTCAATTACAACAGATTAACTCATGGTCTATTGAAAGAAAAATTATGTTTTTTAATAAAGGAAGATTGTATAATATACGTTTTTTAAAGGAGATTGCACAAATGCAGAATGATTTGATTTGCTTAACAGCATCTGAGCAACTACACAATATTTTATTTACAAAATTTACAGTTCGTACGGAATCACGCACATACACGAACATACAATTATGGGTACAATATCCTTAAGTACACAATGTGTGAAGCTATGTACGTGCTACACATAATAATAAACAATTTGAGAGCACATACATATACATACACACCTACGTCAAACGCTGCATCTATGTATTACCCCCCCCCCCTACCCCAACCCACACACACACACACACACACATACACAAAATCACTCAAACATAAAAAAATACAGGGGAAGAATGGGTGGGTCCCGATCCCAAACACAGATAGATATGTCGTCATGGTGCGACAGACTGACTGTCAGTAGCAGTGCAGTATGCATCTCATCGTCCTTTGATCGAAAGACTACATGATGCGCCATATGAGGAAACCTGTCATCAGCGAAGAGGCACATCTTGTAGCCTTTGATCTTAGGGTGGGACAACTCACAATTGTGAAGTGCCTTGCAACTGATGGTGTGAAACAGTAAAGTCTTCATGATTTCATGGAGAACACTTTCCAACACCGTTTGCCAAGCACGAAAAGAAGTAGAAGGATCTTCAATTCCAGCACTGAAGTTATCAACAGCGGACTGCAAGATCCTACCCCTGAAAGCAGCAGCAGCCACAGAGTAGTCTAATGTGGTTGTATGTTGGTAAACAAGGCAGGCTTTGGCTCTCCTTCTGCTTGACTCTGGGCAAAGTGACGGAGGCGTCTATTGCACAGTCCAGCTACCGCTAGGATGAAGTGATGCAGGCGTCAACGGCTTTGTCAATGATAGGTCCGGCCGTGATGTTCCAAGGCCACTAATTGAAGCTCCCAACAGCACTCCTGCAATGGAAGAAGAAGCAGAATTGGTAAGTATCGCGCAGACACACAACCGATAGACATACAGACTGGTAAGCCAAAACATTATGGCCACTGCCCACCGCGAGGTCTGATGTTAAATGGTAGCATTACGGAAACGTGACACGGAAGGAAAGTATATAAGTGGCTCAAAGACGGATGGGGAGTCATTCTAGCGACGATACAGTAGACAACTTTGGAAATATACTGACATAACGACATTCACATAGGTGAAATTATGATTTCCTAGATACTGTGAATGAGTGTTCCAGTGTTCAAGTACTATTGTAGAGAATATCTGTGGAAATTGACAGAACGACAGTGAAAGTGATTGAGCGTCCGTACCTTTTCACAGAACGTGGGATTTGTAGGCTTGCCTGCACTGTAAAGCAGGATAGGTGGCGATAGTGATCTGTGGCATTTCTGCCGGAAGACCGTAATGCTGGTGCACGCATAAACTTTACAGAGCACATCGTTCATCGTACATTGTTGAACATGGTTCTCGGCAGCAGACGACCCCAGCATGTTCACATGTTGGCCCAACGACATCGTCAGTTATGATTTGCAGTGGCCACGGGATCGCCAAGATTGGACCGTGGATCAATGGACACATATCGCCCCACCGATGAATCACGTTTTTGCTATACCAGGTCGAGAGTCGTCTTCACAAACACCGTCATCCCTGCGAACGGCCGATCCAGTGAGCACCGCGCCAAGGAAGGAGGCTGCAGGGAGGAGTATTACGCCACGGGAGACATTCTGCTGCGCTCACATGGGACCTGTGATAGTAATCGAAGATACACTGACAGCTGCGGATCACCTGCACGTCTTCATGCTTGATGTCTTCCCCGCAAGCGATGTCATCTTCCAGCAGCTTAATTGTCGGTGTCTAAAAGCCCAAACCCTTTTAGAGTAATTTGAGGAGCATGATAGTGTATTCACGTTGAGGTCATGGCCATGAAATGGGCTTGGTGTGCATCCGATGGAACCCATTTGGAGTCGCTATCAGGCGCCATCACAACGTACACAAGTAAGCAGCCTGCTCTTTTATGAGGAAATTACATGACTAGCATTTGGATGTCTGGTGCGACACACCTTCAAAAAACTATCGACAAACTGTCGATTCCATGATAAGCAGAATTGGTGACGTATTGCGTTCCAAAGATGGACCATCAGGTTATTAAGCACGTGATCGTAATGTTTTAGGTCCTCAGTATAATTCACCAATATAAATTAATGTCTGTTAACTAGTAATAAGTGCTTTCAGCCACATATTATCCTCACTACTTGTAATTTTTGTTGAGGTATGTTATAGTATTTTTCGGTTTAGCTTGATTTCCATTTCTCTTCCGATATCAGCATAAACCGCATCTAGAAAAAAAAGCACTGTATACAGGCAAATCAAAAATAACTTTTACTGTCGCAGAACTTCTAGTAATATGTACTACTCTCCGCGTAGCTCCTCTCGGCAACTGTCGTCATCATCCATGTGGTCTGAGTAAAAAAAGAATGGTCTCGTTCCTTGAGGTATCACATTCACAAACTGTCTAAACCGAACGAGCTCGGAGCGGAAAATGCCGTTAACGCACTGTCGATGGCATGTATGCGATCATCAACAATCTCACCGAAACTCCACGAGCTCTGGGTGTAGAGGGGTGTCGTAGGTGCTTGTTACGATGGATCACTATCGACCTGTTCACCTACAAGATACAAAGGGCCGTTGCATGCAAACGTAAGAAGCAAACTACACGCAAATAGACAAAATTACGTTCACTTTCATGTAACTCATTCGTGAGAAATAAAATTGCGTCATCATGAGAAAGCGGTTATGGTATGCTGTCAATCCCTGTGAAACAAGCTTAGTTATCAGTGCCACTGCCATCAGGCTGCACAGAATGTTTCACGATCCATCAGATGGAAATGAGAAGGGGCCGTTCGACGCTGGTGTTTATACATAGGCGGCACACGCATCAGGTTACAGGCACATGTGTACCGAGAGAGAGAAACCATCACACAGGCTCCTGCGTTGGTGTGAATCTAACAGAGTGCTGTCGTTGGTACTTTTCCTGGGAGAAAGATGGGCACCTGTAGTCTCGTCTGCATGTACCACTAACTTCCCGCTTTTTGTGAGAGTGAAAGTGGATTGTAGTTCACACGTACGTCAACACACCCTTACGTATTGCCTAGTGACGCTACGGAGTACTTGTAATCTGACACGCATTTGTGTACTGCTCAGTGATACAACGCAAACGTTTGCGGTACAGTGATAGGGTTCCAGGATAGGCTTGCAGGCGATTAGACGTATCTTAGCCAACGTCGCAGCAATAGGCCTGTTGGAACCTGCTGTTGCCTGCAAGTGCCTGAAGGTGCCAGGTCCTCTGGTTACCAGCGACAGCTGCATATTATGGAGACAGGTCTTCTTATTCTTCTTCAAGGGAGAGAAAACACTCTAAGTTAAACATTTACCAGAAAACTGAAAGCGAGCACCCGGAAAAAAAATAGGAAATGAATAATTAAATGAAAACTTAAAAAAAAAGGCGTTTCATTTGTTGGTAAGCCAATTCAACAATAGTTGTACGTTTTCTGAATAGTTCGTAAACGCGTGTTGTCTGTAATTCTTCTGCAGCTACTTGAGGACAGGGCATCCTTGTGATTCCAGATATTGGGCAGACGCACATCAATAAATTTCTGGAAACGACGACATCTTCTCACAGACTTTAATGTAAACAATGCTGTCTTTCTCATCATACATTTGGATCGACGATAAAATATCTTCATAAGACACTCTTCCATCATACCAGTGATTTGTGGGGTAAGACCGTGCCAAACAAGCCGATGTTTCTCAAGGTTTAGCAAGTGCAAGAACTAAACGGTTTGGGCGAAGCAACGATTATGGAATACCTAGTTAGTACTTGCCTGGCTTCAGAGAATGCAACGAATTCAACTTCTTTAAACACAAATTGTCCGCATTTATCGTAATAGCCTCGTGTGTCTGCAACGATATTCGCTCTTTCGTGCATTGTTGTATGATGCTCCACACACTGTGCAGTACCACTACATTATTACAGATTGTACAATTCCTGTTAGCGGCGAGTACTTTTTCAGATGATCGTGTAGTATTAATGCATACGCTGCAGTGGACATGCGGATGTTTTGCGATAATTCGCGTCCTACACTGAACAGCTTATCACAATTTTTTATTTTTTAGTCGTAAGTCCTCTGAGTAGTCTCTTGCCGCCCGAAGGTCAAAATCGAATTCCTTTACATCTCAGAGTAACAATTACATCCCACGCATTATTTGCTGCAGGTATCCAATCACTCATTGTTTCTTGAATGTACAAATTGAACAGCAGGGGCCAAACACCACATACTCTTTTTAATCCGAGCCCTGCCGTGTTCATCTTTCAGTCTTATTGTTCCACCAGTGCTCATGTATTTTTATATAGTACACGTCTCTCCCTATACCTTCCAACATTTTTCCCCGAGTTTCAAAAATCTTGCTGCATTTCACATTGCCGTCACTTTTTACGGGATAATAAATCCTATCAACGAGTCGTTATTTTTCTTCAGACTTGCGTCCATTATCAGCCGCTCCGTCAGAATC